>NC_089272.1:41388409-41521912 GCF_963678975.1 Dysidea avara
ACAAGACATGTGATGAACAGTATGGTAAACTTTATTCCAAACAGTGGAACACTGGCATCAATAAACCACACTAACTGTTGATGACCACTTGGTAGTTCAGTTATGGTAGACTAAGAGAACAACACTGTTGATACAGCTCTGAGGATACCTGTGTAGGATAGTAGGAACAAAGTAGCTAGTACAGGAAGAGATCTAGTATAAGTCCATCACAGTATTTTGGAGGAATAACAACTTGCTACAATAATTGAAGTAGCAATAACAATGAGATAAAAAGGAAAGAGCAACTGTAAGAACATCTTAGTATATCCATCCATTCCATTATAAAACATGTATCAACACCCAAATCTAAATTACCAAATAAAACAAATATTCTAAGTGGTTTAAACACATTATGATTTACCAGGAAAACAGAGTCATTGATACTAACAATGTTAGCATAAAATATTATTCCATTAATAGTTCCATTAGTAACTGTGAGGTTGAGAAGATAAAGTAACACCACCAAAACAAATTCCTGCCACTATTACTATGAGAATGATGAGAATATGTACATTAGTATACTTCATACACCTTGATGATCCAAATACCATACTAAGTCCTTGTTGACATTGTGAACACAAGATACCACTCCTATTAAACTGACACTGTAAGTCAGGATTAAGAAAGTGCAGCTGTGATATGTGTGGTATCCATTAGACAATTATGTAATATTAATAACTAGTACTGTTAGAGTAATAATGAGCCGTTATCCAAGCATTAGCAGGACGTGTGATAGTTGATTGAACAATATAACATGTGTCAATGTGAATGATATTGTTATGAAGACAAGGATCACAATCGCATACTCCATCTTGTAAGGTAAACCCAAATGGACAAGATAGTACTTGTACATAAAATGCTTCATAAATATTATGTTGACAAGGTGATGCTGTTAAAAATAACTCACATAACTCTTTAGCTTCAGTAACAATAGTGAAGTCAAATGTACTTGAATAGTCTGTGATAGTTTGTAATGATGGCAGATTAGATTCTTACCATATAAACAAAACTGGCCATGGCATTATCTTTAATTTTTTACCACATCTCACAGTCAAATAGAATGGGTTCATTACAAACACACTTTACATACTGTAAGGTTCAGACGAGGCCAAGAAGTTTTAGCGTTTATTCAACTAAGAGGAGAAGAATGGAACTCTAGTACACAAATTATATTTATTTGAATCATTAACATAACTTTGTTTGGTATGTAGCTGGATGAATGAAGGGCATACACTTTCTAAGACTCTAATTGGATATCTATTGAGAATTTGAAAGCATTTTTGATAGTTATTTAACAAAATGTATGCTTTGCAAAGCATGTAAACTTATCTAAGATAAAACGTGTTTGATGGTAAAGCTTAATGACATTAGAATTGTGACTGTTCTATTAGAGTAATGACTGCTCTATTAAAGTATCTCAATCTTTGCACAAAAAAATTGCCTCAGTTTCTTCACAGTGTGCAGTAAAGCACATTTTAAACTGTTGTAACTGTTGTCTCCTAATTACTCACTGGTTCCTATACAGTGTGAATGATTCCTAGTTTGTTTTTGAAGTCAATATAGTCCTATAAGTCTAAGAGGGCATTGTCTCAGATCTGCTTGCAGAACATAGCTAGCTGAAAACAGAGCAAAATGGCTACTTTGCGTGGTCAGTGAAAATTACAGTGTGGCTACATTTCAACTGAAGAGTACAATTTTGTCAGGAGTATATTACAGTAGTAGGACTGAGTTTTCCATGCATACATATGTAGCTACTGTATGTCAACCTTGTGATTAGCATCAGTACCTGCCCTACCATATTGAGCTGCAGTGCAGCTGTTGAAATAGGGGATAGGTCAGTTGTACTATGACACTTTGATATTAATGAAACAATAATTGTTACACTGTCAAGTGAAATGATATCACAGTTATCAATGTTACTGTAGTATTTGGTCATAATGTATGCTAATGATTAACACACTCATTCTTGCTGTAAATGAACTGTTACAAGATGAATACTGTTCCAATGACTATCACATGATGTTACTGGACAATGAGCATAAAATATGCTAATATACTGTGTATCACTCAATTATTGTGTAATAGCTGAAATATTCATGTACACAAGATGATGTTGTACTACGTACTTCTGAATGAGGTGTCCAGTTCATTATTATCCACTGCTCTATAATATATTGAGAGATTTAAATTATGGTGTTCTGTATCTTGCAGTACAGTAATATTCTATACAAGTATAAGGAAAAATTAGGAATTTTAAGTACGATTAGGGATTATACTGTAGCAAAAAAAAAGTAGGAAAACAATGGAGGTCACCCACACCTGTAGATATACTAGTGAACATCTAATCCCTGATCCAGTCTATACCCATGACTGAAGTGGGGATTAAATGTTCACTAGTACAGGGTACAGAAAAAACACAAATTTAGTTGACTGGTAAATGGTTCAAATATCTATATGTGTATTTTGGTATTATGTATGTGAGTATACTTTATTATTATTATAGTACAGGAATAAAATAATAGGCACTAGGCCTGTAATAGTCCTGATCCTAAGATTCTATATACAACAGAGAAATAAAACCTAGGTATCACATTTAATGTTTTGGTAAAAAGTGTCGCATCTCATCTTAAATAGTGATAAAGTTGGTGCTGGTGTTGTATACTGTTAGTCAAAAAGAAAAGAACTGTCTAACTGATTTAGACAAAATATCTGTACCTACTTGTTCGGTCAACTGAGCCTTAATGTAATGTCTGTGTGTGTCATGTGATACATTCCTTGGAGTTTACTGTTTGTTTTTTTTAAATAATAATAATATAATAATTTGTAACAGAGTTTAATATGATTCATTAACCTTGCGTAATCTAGGTGATTAATAGCATCTTTAAATCTTTAGTTGGTTTCACATGTTCATTCAAGTTTGTACCTTCCCTGTAGCTATGGTGATAGACATCAGCTTTTATTATGACTGAGAATAACTTTCATAACCACTCCTCAATTGTACCTTAGTTCTGACATACAGTACTAGTTGTGTATAGTTGTGTACAGATGTTTATTGACATAATTAAAGCAAGTACAATGAAACATTCACTATGTTGTGTAGGCTATCATACTCATATACACATTTTAGTATTCTATTAGTGATGGATCTAAGTTCCACAGCTATGGTAAAGGTAGAAAATAGGTGGGTATTTGAGCCACTTGAATCTCCATTGACTGGGTTGTATTGCTAGTCTCTAGTTATTTAAAGATTACCAAGATAAAGCTTGACAAAATTTTAACAGTGGTTAATCCCCCACTACCTGGGAAAAGTAATGGATTCCACCATTAATGTTTATCTCTCCACAACTCTTGCTCCACCCTTCAAGTTACAATTAATTTGCCCAGAACTTGTGTAAGAAGGTTCCTGTCTAATGGCTTTTGTTTATAGGCATCCAATGGATCAGGTAATGCAAATAGGTAATCAGTATTTTGTTTGTAGCTATACATCTAGTGTACACATGTAAAATCAGTGTATGTGTGTGAGCTGTGAACGTGTGGAAGAGATGAATGTGTTCCAGCACATGTGCTATGTGTGTGATTTGACAGTGAAATATTATAATTGTATGACTTTATCAGTGAATTGGTTGACCATAAAAATTTAATTGGGCAGCCATTAATAGCTTATATTGCACATTCCATCATCATGTTGTAGTCTACAGCACTAAAAAAAAATCCATGCCAATAAATTAATTTAGTTGAAAGGTTATTAGAATAGATATCTGCCTCTGCTTACCACTAAACCAAGAATCATGTACTTATATAACATACATACTTTACAATTTCTTGTAATAATCTCCTACAACATGATAAAGATTATTATAGTTAATGTTGATGTACTAAATTCTAAGTGTGGTTCCTGAAGGCTTTAGACAACCCAACAGCTACAGTATTACAGTTTGGTTACTCAGTGAAGAAGAAACTATTGTTTAAGTACAGATGTCAGAGTGCACTACTGTATTAGTCTACTGCTACTGTACAATGTTAGTGCATGTACTGTGGAGAATGATTTTAATACTTTTACAGCATAGTAGTACTGTATATTAGGGATCATGAGGTTTGCACTTTCTTACAAACCAGAAACCAGCCTTACAATACTTCATGGCATCTTGGTAGTATTGGTTAGGTGTAATCAAGCCTAAAATGCCTTCTGGCAGTGTGACTCAAAACACTTCCAATAGGTTAATACATTTTCAAGTGGAATATTTGCTCACTCTACTCACTCACTCACCCACTCACTCACTTCCTCGCTTGCTTGCTTCCTTACTTACTTACAGACAAGCTTACTGTAACTAAGACTGTGTGCTTGATTTTTTCACTGTTAGATGTCTACAGGTGTCTTTTGGCATACCACAGTACATCCACACATTATGGCAATTTCTATTCGCTGACAGCACAAGGTGTTGATTTGTGATAGACCAGGCAAGCCTTCCTACTGTTTATAATGGTGTAGTCATCCATACTTCCTTAGTTACTGGATTGACTGCAGAAGCACTTCTTGTATTGTTCTTTGTTTGTAACACTGTGCATCGGTCTGAACACAGCCTGGCAAAAACGAAGCATAGTGGCCACTTCACTTTCAGTAATTGATAGTTAGGGCATGTATTGAGATGTAAAATTGATTTTATGAGATGTCTGGTGCCATTCTTTCTTTTGATGTGGTATGTGCAGGTTTACCAGCCATAATTACCGTAGAATTTCATGCATGTACGTATATATTAAGTGCATATTATTTAAGCACATAATACTCATTTCTTGTACATAATTAAGCACATGTAAACAAACACGAAGTTCCAACATGAGGTACAGCTACACAAGAAAATAAATGCTAGAGGTTTGCCAATGGCGTAAGGTGCAAAATTTCATCTTGCATGGCCAATAATAATAATTTGCCTTTCACTATGTTTACTAAGCAAAATGGACTTTTGCAGTTTGCTCCACGTGACGGATTTGCACAGAAACTAGACTCCTAATGTAATGTTGGTACACATGGTGACTGCAAATCACACCACTCCAAGAGAGTGAATCTGTAATACTCATAATGATGTTTATTTGTTATCGAGATACTCTAACAGAGTAGTCATCGTAGTATAGTCTACTCTAATAGAGCATTCAATGCAGATTATATAGTCACTGTTCTCATTACATGTAACTATGTAGCTAAATTCATTTTGTGATTGCTTTCTCTTTTTTCCCTGAGCATATCAGCTGTGCTGTCTGCTTATAAATATTATAATACACTGCATGGTCTAAATCATTTACATTTATGTTAATTGTATTAAATTACTTTTTCAAAAGTACAATGAGTCAACTGCATGGCATTGCATTGCAATGAGCTAATTGATTGTGCATTAGCAGTTACAATCAAAAATAGTAATATAGCCTCCACATGCCATTTCAAAGCACATATTTTCAAAATTTTCCTTGAGGGAGCATGCCCCCAGACTTTACAGTTTGACATACTTAGCACAATGCAGTTGATCATCACATGAAAGAGGTAATCTCTGACTTGAACATCCCATCAGATCAATAAAAAGTATAGTGTGCACGATTATGACCCCCCTTGCAGTCCATGGATGGCCTGACCACTCGATGAAACTATCTCTGGAGTAATTCAGTTTTTTGTGCCAGGTGAATGCAATTAAACTGGTCTAATAATTGAAGCATGGTATACTGTAGCATTAACTAAGCTGTAGCATTACTTATGACATAGAAAAATGCTCAGAGTCTTCAGAACAGTTTCTTCCATCCAACCAGTGAGTCAACCTGCAAATGTTGTGCCTCCCATACTTGGAGTGTTTGTGAATCAGTTGAGTCAGAAGCAGACCATTTCAATTAGGTTAATGAATAAACTTTGCCTCGGTAAAAAAAAAATATTTTCCTGGCTACATCACTGGCTACTCCCTACAAACTTAAATGTTCCACTTGTATATGAGGCTCTCCTATATTCATTTTAGAATATGACATCATAATAAAATGCACAACAGGCTAATGTACTATGTCATTGTAGTGCTTGTTAGCAAACTAGGTGGACTAGATTAAAATTCTTTGAAAACTATGACAATGCATTTTTCTTGTTGCACGTTACATTCTAATAGAACATTTATAAATTGAAATCTTTAAAGTTTATGGTAAACAATAATATATAATGGGAACACTTTAGAGCATAATAGGTGAAACTGTTTTGGACACACTTTTAAGCATATTTGTCACCACTGCTGCATGCTTGATGTACAAATCTTTTGTTCGTCCCATATTAGAATATGGAAATATTATATGGGGTCCACAGTTCATACTTGATCAGCAGTCAGTTGAAAAAATTCAAAGAAGAGCTACCAAGTTAGTGAGCGAAATTAAAGACTTGCAATATGTTGACAGATTAAACCACCTAAACTTACCATCTCTCAGATATCGACGTCGTAGAGGGGACTTAATTTACACATACAGACTATTCATAACATGCTGGACATGGATAGCTCATCTTTATTTACCCTTCGATCATCTTCTATAACAAGAGGTCATGATTTAAAGATCTACAAACTACACGCTACCTGCTTGCCACGCCGTCACTTTTATTCAGTAAGAATTATAAATGATTGGAATGGACTCCCATATGACTATGACTCAGTTAATGTTCATTCAACCAATTTGTTTAAGACACACCTAGATAGATTTTATTATGATTACCAGTATGATATTGTATAGTTATTTTTGTAGTAGTTTGATTGTTTAGATCAGGTTTTTACAGGCTTTGCCTCCTTACCTGTACCCCCAATAATAATAATAATAATAATGCTTAGTGAATAACACGCCAAAACTAATATAGCTTTTTGTGTGTGTTTAATCATAGATATTATATTAATAACACATGATTTTTCTGCCCTGTTTCCATTTACTCGTGCTGCCAAACATAGATAGTTTGGTGTTCCTGCTACAAACCTGCAAGTTAAAACTTCAGGGTTTCCAGAACCCCAGGAAACCCCCTTAAATATGCTCTTGATATATATGTTTGTTTGTGTGCGCACTGTATTTACCACATATAGATTAAACGATTTATAGTATCGATGACTAATCGATTAATAAATATAGTAATCGATGACTAATCGATTAATAAATTAATTGTAACTGGGAGCCCTAGTCAGAAGCCACTGTTTTGGTGATATTAAAAGCATCATACTAATACTACGTACATACAGTATACGTATCTACTTGTCCCCATGAACAAAGTTATATTATATTATTACTGATGCAGTCAATTTTATGAGTCAGTGGCTTTCCATCCAGGTATGGACAGGTAACATTATTACATGAAATCTACTAATAAGAGTTTATTGTATTAAGTAGTGAGAGAGAGTGTCGAGCTGAAGCACATTTGGTAAACATACTGTGTGCAGTTTAATACCAACACTCCAGCAGAATTTGTGAAGAAGTTTTTGGAGATTTGCTCCAGGTGCACTGGTTTGTTCACTATAAAATTGAATAGTTTTTATTTTATTGACATTTCACACTGTCTCACATATCTTTTCATTCAAAATACATATTACAGAGTTGCAAGTACTTTGAGAAAGAGCAGCTCTTGGAAAACAGGATGAAGGTTGGTATGCTAAAACTCTGCTTGTCATTTCAGACCATTTAAATATGTGGACAATTCTGAGTGAAACTATTGCTGTGTTTTAGCGTGGATTTCATGGGGCTCAGCCGGTCTGATGAGTCACACAACAATGCTTTGACTGTAAATAACTCGCCAAAATTAATCCAGAACTTTATCAAGATTTTATTAAAGAACTTCTGCATGCATACAAAAGTTCAATGCTCCAATGCAGTTGTCATAAGTTGCTACTACACAACACAGCCAGTCTGTGGAAGGTGTTAATTACTAATGCAGGTATCAAATTTCCAATGTAGATACACTGTGTAAAGAAAGTTCAATTCAGTTCAGAACAGAAATTTGAGGGACAAATTAGGTGATTAGTCCAACTAAGATGAAAGCAATTGAGCAGTTGCAAATAATTTAATCAGTGATAAAGGCTTTACTGTTGCTGATTTTCCATTTTTGTAAGTTTTGGAAGATTTGTTTTAGGACATTTCTGATAAGATGAAGCATACAAATTTGACATCTACCTACACTGTATAATAGTTAGACACCAAGACCAAGGGAACTAAGTGATTTAGTAACCCTGATGACCTGAGGCTGTAGCATCCCGAGCTCAGTGAGGGTGCTACTAAGGACCTGAGGAATTACTAAATAGCTTAGTTCCCGTTGGTCGCGGTGTTTACCTTATTTAGGCTATGGTTTAAAGTACATAACTTTATAGTCAAAGCATAAGTGTGGGGTGAAAGAGCAATGCAGAACAGCAGAACAGTTTCTTCCCTGAAGTCCTTAAGCACCCACAAAACTTATTATTCAACCGGTAACCAAAGTAATGGCTAGAGCTACAGTACATGCACCGTTTAGTCTATTATTTGTCCAGAATTATTTTGCAGAACATGGAGAAGAAGAGTACTACAGTACTGCAGTGTGCCTTTCATGTTATAATTATTTATCATGTACAAAATTGCTTGAGGGCGGGTTACTAAGTGAACATGTGTAGATGACTAAGTGAGCATGTCAGGTGACTAAGTGATTTAGTAAACCTGTAAATGTAAATGAGCCATACCATAGTCTGATAGACTTTAATATTACATACTCTTGCTACTAAGTATATTCATTTTGTGTGGCCAACATAATTATGTACAAGAGTACATGTATGGCCTCTTTCCCCAGACTTAATTGATATGACATGTGAAGCCATTTAAAATATTATTATCAGCCCAGGTGCTAATGATATGGCCATAACATATCCTAAAGTGGCTTAGTGGATTGTTAGTATAATGTTGATGCTGTGATATTATGCTGTGTGAGTTTTTTGCTAGTACTGTAAATATGATTTCAAATATTTTTTACTTGTATGTGTGTGCTATATGTCATAAGTACAGGAGCTGCTTGCTAAAGGAAACCGAGCTGTACTGAAAATATTAGTATTGTACGGTAAGTAGACATTTTTATTTCTGAATGAAAGTTAGGGCTAGCTAGAAAACTTGATTACTAGTTTAAATGCTGAACTAATACAGTACAATAGTACCAAGAGTACATAATGAGGAGGGAGAGTGTCACACTGCATGATACACTGTGAAAATGAGCCTGTTAAGTCCTATGGCATTGTTCAAATGACTTTGATTTGTGTCGATTGGTGACTAATTATAAGTATGCATGTGTACACGTGAAGAAACAGAAGCTACTGAGTGAAAGAACAGTTGTACTTGAGAAAATATGGCACATTGTGCAAACTGGGAACTTGCTACAAAGAGCCGGAAAAGAAACAGGCAACTAACCTGGAAAGCATACATTACCAGGAATATCGATGCTGCCTTGGACGAATCAAGTTCCAGTTCACAAGTGCACTGTACTCTGGGTTGTCATGAATATTTCAACCTCATACAAGACATCTTCATTTGAGATTTAATCAAGGTCTCCATTTGCCCACAGTTTTGCTAGTGAAACTGACATGTCTAGTTGGAGTTTCAGTCATTGCGATTCCATGTGGACCACCTGCCTTGAAGTAGAAATGTGTTAAATCTGGGCAATCAATAGCGGTCAGGTTTACAAGAAGAAACTAAGGTATGTGGGTAACTTTACATGTTCATTTTTCACACCCTGTAGCGCAGTTTGACACTCTCCCTCCTCCAATATATACTCTTGATAGCACTGTATAGTATGGATCAAAGTTTGCATCAATGTTACAAAAATCAATCCTGACCTTTCCTTAATGATGTCTTGGCAGCATTGGTTAGGCCCAAACACGACCCACAATACCTTTACAGAATGTCATTTCTTAAACTTTAATTGAATTTCTACTGACTAGCTAACAGATACCAAGCATAACTTGACTATGTACATTTAATGGTAAGGATGATTTCTTTACTGTTCAATGTCACTTAAGTCCAAGATTGTTGTTTTACCTATGGCAGCAGCTATACTGCTTGCATCATGGACTTCCTTTGTCCTTCTTTGTGTCCCATTTCTTTATCCATTAGTGTGTATGGTGATGACTATATATTGAAATACTCTAATAGAGCAGCCATGTATATACACAAATATGAATGGAGCATCATGTAATTAATTCTTGCCAGAGAGTCAAAATAGAGATGACATTACCACCCCATTTATCCCTTCTTGTTTCATGGCTTTTTCAGCATTTCCTATAAATTTTAGATTTTTTAGCTTTTCTTATTCATAATATTACAAGTACATGTACGTATAAGGAAAACTAGAAAATTTTCATTTGATCTTAATTTTAAATATGGATCATAAAAACCGAAGAGATGAGAGGTCATCTACACCTGCACCTATATTAGTGGACATTTAATTCCTACTTCAGCCATGTTATACTCTGCATGTAGGAATTAAGTATTAGTAGACAACCTCCCTAAATTCATTACCTTTATTTCTATGATCCGCACTAATTTTCCTTGCACATGTTTTTTTTTTTTTTGCATAATTCAAGAATGCATACTGCATCAAAGGAAAGAACGAAACTGGCCAGACTTATTAGCAACTTGACACACTCCCTGACTATCAGTTATTGGAAATGGGTGTGGCCATTGTACTTCATTTTCAGTTATGCTCCACACAAAGAAGCGCCTCTGCAATCAATCAAGTTACTAAAGAGGAGTTGCAACAAAACACAATTAATTACTGAAAAGTGAAGTGCCATTCCACTTTTGTTTCAGTTATGTTCTACCTGTTATACAATGTTACAAACAAAGAACAACGTCTTTGCAATCAATCTACAAAAATTATGGATGATTTATTCTCATGATAGCCAGCTGCAGTGACACCATCAAGAATCACCACAAATCAACACCTTCACAGTAGTGGAAAAAGAAATGAGGCACAAAGGAGGATAAAAGTAAGTCCATGACGCATGCACTGTAGCTGTAGCAATAAGAAAAAGCACATTTCAGGCTGAAGTGACATCAAACAGTGGAGAAATCAAGGATGTAGATTTAGCCATAGTTAAGCTGTGCTTGGCTGGAGGCATCAGTTAGTCAGTCAGCAATAATTATATTTTAAAAATTCACATATACTTGTTGGAAGGGTTTGTGATCACTCTACAGGAATATTTGGGCTATACTATTACAAAGAGTTCACTAGCATTATGAACTCTTGCTATTACTGCCAAGCTGTCATGAAGGAAAAATGAAGGTGGTTTTAGGGCAATAGTTTTGGCCAGAATAGCCCAAACCTTCATGATCCCTACCATATAATACTACCGTACAGTGTGATATTGTTTCACCAGTGGTGGGGACAGTATAGTATGTACAAGTTAAGCTGAACCCTGAGAAAACAACTTAAAAAGAATATTGGATTTTTCTTAATATTTCAGTTAACCAGATGATTAGTGGTGACAGTAAAGGTGTCAAGGGCAGGCATGTGCAGTTTGGCTCCATTACAAATACAAGAAAGGTCAATAACTGGCTGTGTACGTTTACGGCTTCCTTATAGGAAATGTGTAGTGAAATCTTTGATTGGCCATGTAGATATTGTGACAGACATTTGATTTAGAATTTTTAGCAGGCCAAGCAATACTACAAATAGCCAATTTTTAAGACTTTGTGTAATTCCATCTTCGAGTTATTAAATGTTTTTTGAGTGTTCAGCTACATATGAGATGGGGTGGGGGGCTTACCAGAGTATATAGAATCTCTGGCAGCTGGGATCTGTGCCCCTCAAAAGCTGTAGCTATTTTAGCTTTCATGGTGTGTCAAAGTCCACCAGAATTAGTTTGAAGCATTTAGCTATAAGTATTTGAAACTAGGGATGAGTCTATTTTGTCCTATTTTTTCTCCAGCAATTATTTTATTTTTCACCTATTATATGCTCCATATTTTGCTCAAAAATTATCTATTTTGCTCAGCATTAATCTTTGTTAATTGACCATTTCTAAGTGCAAAGCTACAATTTCACATTTTCATATATTTCATAATTAGCATCATTTCTAAAAATTGTCACAATAATTACAATATTAACCAACTGGGTGCCTGGTTTTTTAGAAGTAGCTAACACAGCATCAACTTGTACAGATTTGGAAATGTACTGGCAAGTTCCATTCAAGTTTTGTAAAATGATTGAAAAGTCCAATTTGTTGGCATGACTACCAGACAAGCTACTAAAATTTATCTGAATTCTCTACAGACTTCAGTAAACTACCAAAGATTAGATTACCATATCACAACAAATTTTGGCAAAAAAAACTATACTTGGAAAATTGGTGAATTGTCTCCAAATTTCCAAATTAAAAATTTGTCGTACTGTACATAGTTATTTTCATAACATATTCAGTGTTCATGACACTGTAGTCCTAGCAGTTATTAGCATTAATGTTGACAAACCATGACTAATAAGATTTATAACTTGGTCCATTCCTCCACTCCAAATGCCCCCATGACGTGAGACGTTGAAGCCCGGTCACTAATCACTACTGCTGACATGGATGATCCACTGACCTTGGGCAGGACCTGGATTTGACCTGGAGTAATAAAGGCAAGGCTTGTGCCAGAGGTGCATTTTTGGATAACTCCATGTGGTAGCTAATTAACCATTAGTTGTCCATGCAAGTTTATGGACAACAAAATAATTTTCTATTAGTGGGTGTGACTTTGTGGATACTTACAAACTTAAAGACACCTTACTGATGAAATAGCATGGCTCCATCTATGTAAGTGGTTCAGCTCACGACAGAAGCTGCCTGTTGTAAGACCTGACTACAACTCCTGCCCTATTAGTGGGCATGGCTTCACATAAGCTTCCAGGAAGATTTGTGCAGACCACAACACACCTATTGTTTAATGGGTGAGGCTCTGGATCACCTATGCCTACAGACAATAACACATAATTTCAATAAGTGGGTGTGACTTACAAAAGAAATCATGCCTAAATCCACAAAGCAGACTTTTTAGCACAAGATGGTGCAGCATCCTTTGTCTTTCTGTCAGATTAAATTTATTATAACATGTACAACTCCACGTGCAACAGTACAGCATCAATTATTTACCAGTAAATGACATTATGACAGTGAGCCCAGGGGCGGATTTAGGGAGGGGGCTAAGGGGGCTGTAGCCCCCCCTTTCCTTTTAAGTCAGTACTTGGCCAATAAAATGCTAAATCCTCTATGTGTATCAAAAGCAGACTTATTTCAGGAACTACACATCACTATCAACACAAATCGTGTCTATATAACTATACCTATTGTTCAACTCTGTTCCAGGAGAGTATAGCTTCTTTTTCCTCAAGAGTTCTTCAAGAAAAGGTTTCAATTGTGGGTTGCATATCCATAGTTACAAAAGTTTTAATTGTGGGTTTTGTTTTATCCAGTGTTTTCCCACTATGGCTATAAGAGGTGATTCTTAATCAAAGTGTGGTTTGATTCAAAGTGTTAGTTGGTTTGACTGGTTATTAGTTGGTTTAACTGGTTACAGTCTGTATATAGCTACCAACTCAGTCATTTAGCAAAACTGTAGTCTTGGTAATTGACAGTCTGATAAGGCAGCTAGCATATTCACCCACTTTTGTCTATGAATGTTAAATCTGTATCGGTTACCTTCTGATATGACCCCATGCTGTGGATTATGGTGCTGGCATTTGTAGCTAGCTAGATCAGTCTTCATAACCTGGCAGATCTTTGACTATCACAACAGCAAATTAATTCAGAAAGCTCATCATCAAGTAAAGCTGCATGCACCTTGCTAAGGGTTACTATAGTGGACTAATAGCTACTAGCATACTGACTGCCTTCTGCTTTTACACTTTATTTGGTGCTTAAGGCTAACAAATTAAAGTGTCACTAAGCTAAGGAGCATGCATACTAATTGCATTGTGATCTTTAAATGCGTCATTATGTTCAACACTACAGCTAGCTATAGTGTTGAACATAATGCTTAGCTAGCTTAGCTATACCTGTTTCCATATCACAGATTTAGCTGATTAGAACATGGCTAAGAAGGGCTGATCCATTAGATAATAATGGTATATAGCTATAGCTAAATGCTCTAGGATTTATATAGCTATAGCTAAATACTAACCGCCCCTCATTTGCTGTCCCATGTTGATTTAGACTTTCATCTGCATAGAATTTTTTTCATTCAAAAGGGACCTACTGGTGGAACAATTTACCATCTTTATCCTTATGCAGCCAAATAGTTATTATGGCTTTAAGAAGCGAATGTTGCAGCATCTTTTGGAAAACGACTGATTTATTAAATTTTAATTTTAGTTAGGTTTGTAATAATTATGTGTAGTAAACGTTTTGCTGTGTTTATTGTCTTTGTAGTGTTTCTAGGTATGTGTGTTGTACTTTATGTTGTAATTGTTGTTGTATGTAAGTATGCCCCTCTGGCAGGGAAGAGCGGCTTGTCCGACTGTTTAGAGGTATTAAACAATCAATCAATCAATCAATTGGTAGCTACAAATGAAGACTATAATATTATGTGTGATACTCAGTGCATATATTGCAATCAGCCTTGATACAATGGAATAGTAAATGGTATAAAATACCATTATTTTCCACTGAAAACAGCTGAAAACACTCTCAAATTCACCTATACAGAGTCTAATTTTCAAACATTTCCTGGGGGGCGTGCTCTCAGACCCCCTAGGTTGGCATGCTAGTGTACTTTGCACACTAATGTAGTGTTTATTTCAAATATGGATACAGGATACTAGATGCATTTTTATCACTTGGTCTCTGCATTAAAATACCCCTACATATATATAAGTGCTTTCCCACTAGGGACCTGTGAGAAGGCTTGGTATCATCTAATGTCTGGCTAGTCACCTATGTTCCTGTCTGGCTTAGCCCCCCCTTTCAAAAAATCCTAGATCCGCCCCTGGAGCCTTTCACCAAATTAAAATCTCACCAGGTGCAGTTCTTTTAGCAAATCAACAAACATTAGTCTCACCCAACACAGTATGTAATAAGTTTTTTTGTATGTATTACTGAATTATTTTATTCTGTGTATGCAATATGCAATGTATTTGACCCCATGTTTGATATTAGAGATCATGGATGTTCGAGCTTTCTTGTTCAAAATTAATACCCAGAAACCAGCCTCACTATTCCTTCACAACAGCTTGGCACTATTGCTTAGGCATGACCAAGCCCAAAAATGTCTTCAGGCCAATCCCAAATCCATCCAACAATTTTCTATGAAATTTAAAACAATAATTTAGCTGAAAATTCTACTATAACTGACTGACTGCGTGTCTGCCTACCACTGATTCCTCCAGCCTATCATAACTTGACAATAAATAAGGCTACAGGCTTGCTGTTCAACATAAATTCATCCAGAGATATGCCTTTTTCCAACTGCAGTACACACAATACACTCATTATGAACTTTGTCCTCCTTTGTGTCCCAGTTCTTTTTGCTTCAAAGAAAAAGTGCTACCAAGGGAACAGCTAAAAAGTTATGAAACTAGAGAAGTTGTCTATATCTGCAGGGACGTACCAAGGGGGGTTTCCAGGGGTTTCAGGAAACCCCTTCGGATTTTACACACCACTTGAAACATTAAGAAATTGAAACGTCAGGTTTCCAGAATCTGGAATCTGTCATGGAGCGGGACACATTTTAAACTTTTATCTTAGTTAAATAATAGTTTGAACATGATAGTAACACATATAGCATTGTTCTGAATTATGAATTTGGTGAAAAGATCGAGATACTCTAATAGAGCAGTCAGGTAATATAAACTACTCTAATATAACAGTCACTTAGCTGTAGTGGAAACCCCTTTTAAAAATTCCTGTGTACACCCTTGATCTGCAGATATACTATTGGACATTTAATCCCTAGTTATAGACTGAAGTAGAGGGATTAAATGTCCATTAGTATAATACGTAGACTACCTAGAGCTGTTGTTTCACAACTTCTTCAGCTATCCCTTTGTTGATTACTTTTTTCTTTGATCCCTAATCCAACTTAAAATTCCTAACTTTTCTTTCTACCTTTTAAACCCAGAAGCGGCAGGGACACCTATATTTAGGGGGGCTGGGGGTCTAGCTCGATAATGTAATGGCCTAGTTGTAAGTTGAAGACCAAAAAAAAAGGGTCATTACCTGCTGACAATAGTTGCCCTCTACCAACTACACTATATCTCCTTATTTTATAACTACATACGTAGCTCTCCTTAAAGAATACTGTGACTGCTCTATTAGAGTATCTCGATCTGGACTGCTCTATTAGAGTGTCTTGAATGATGCTATTAAGCTAGGTTCTCCATCACAGCTACAGATAATTTCAGGGGGCCATAGATTATAGACACACCATGGGGGGGCTAAGCCCCTCCATAATTTTTTCACAGTGGCTGTAGCCCCCCCTTCTCCACCGCCCCTGTTTAGGCGAATATTTGGTGATAATATGTTTTTCATCAGTGCCTGCATGTATTTTTACTGCCACACGTCTTTCCTCATTATTAAAGATTTAACCATTATTTCATCTGATTAACCAAATATTGGAGATGAGCAATTCAGTTTTCAAGATTGCTGCACAGTAGCTACCTTGCATTGTATCCAAGAAAATGGGAAAGATTAGACTGCAGTGATGCTTACTGATGCTCGAGTGGAACTGTGATCACGTGACGAAGGACGACTGGATATGGATGCAAAATTGGCTGTGTTGAGTTAAGCTAAGTTAGCAAATTGTCTGCTATGCAGAGAGTATCAGGCCCTGGAGAGTAAAGGTATGAAAATAAGTCTATAGCTAGCTAGCTATATTGTGGCAGGACTGGAATAATGGGTAATGGTAATGCCCCACCCACCCGCACTATACATTTGGAATTTTCTGATGAAAAACATGGTATCACCAAATAGTGGCCTTAAACCTGTACTACTACTACTACTACTACCTGACTTGCTGTATGTATATTACAGACAACAAGATGCTTACAGTGGTTGGATTATTATTACTAGCAAAGTGTACCTTGCAACAAAACTTTAGTAAGTAGTGTGTGTGTGTGTGTGTGTGTGTGTGTGTGTGTGTGTGTGTGTGTGTGTGTGTGTGTGTGTGTGTGTGTGTGTGTGTGTGTGTGTGTGTGTGTGTGTGTGTGCGCGCGTTAGGCCTCAGGGAACTATGCCAGCATAATTTTGGGAATAATGATAAGGTAAAAGAATCAAGAATTATTCCAGCATTTTGAAGCAATATTGAGCATAATTAGCATATTATGCAATTAAGATAAAACTTCTGATGGAACAGTCACTTACTTTATTAAAATAGTCATCGGTGGAATATTTTACTCTACTGAAATAGCCACCAAGCATCTTACTGACTACATAATAAAGTTCATTATCTAATAAAATAGCAATTTAGCTGACTTAAAAGTTTGCTGAATATATAATTTTAAAAGCTTTTACAAACTTTGGGAATAATTTTGAGAATAATGAGTGGATTTTGGGAATAATGAAACCATAATGAGAGGATATTTTGAGAAATTCAGAATAGAATAATGATGAAAATTTGGAGCATAATTCCCTGAGGCCTCGTGTGTGTGTGTGTGTGTGTGTGTGTGTGTGTGTGTGTGTGTGTGTGTGTGTGTGTGTGTGTGTGTGTGTGTGTGTGTGTGTGTGTGTGTGCGTGTGCATGCACACACGTGGAGTTCTAGTACATAATTGTGTACACTGTTGAAAATGTGCTTTTACTACATCCATATGTATAATAAGTAGCTGAAAATGAAATCATGTGCATGTAATGTTGGTTTTGAGGAAATGCATAATTGTTTTATTACAGCACTCAGTCAACCAGCTACTGGTCCTAGTATAACATGTCAAGGAAGTAATGTAACTCTACAATGTGTGATATTACGTAATGAAATACCAGTGGATATAGTTTGGAGGAGAAATGGAACAGCTGTTGATCCTAATGTTCTTACTAATCATCAGTTTGTGTTCAACCTTACATATAATGCTAACACTGATCTTGTGATCACTAATGTTGATTTGGAAGATGATAATATTGAGTATGAGTGTACTACTGCTACTAATGATGTTACTAGTTCCATAGTGTTAAATGTGGCAGGTAATGCATGATATTATGCAGCTGTTTGTCAGTACAAGTACACTGGAATTTTCAACTAGAGTAAAGACCGGATGGGGTATTTGAGGCAAATTCCCACCACTGACCTTGTGGAGCCAGCCATACTTCTAGTAAATATTGAGGCCAAGATCAGTTTATAAAACTCATGAAAATATGCACATTTTACTAACATTTATTACAAATTCACCTGAAACCAAAGCAGACCAAAGTCAAACTAGCTTTGGCCCCTTTTCTGTTACACCTTTTCAGTAAGTCATTACGTCTAAGTCCTTGAAATTAGGTAATCAGATAATCCTAAAGCTGCAGCACATGTTGCTGTCAGAGCTTCAGTGCCAGTTACTGTAAAGTGTTAATAACAATAGCTGTGAAATAGCACTTTCGTGTACTAGGCGCCTCTAAAACTAATTATCATGTTGCTGTTATATCAGACATTCAGAGCCTTTTTTTAAGACTTCACAACCATCTGCAAAGGCCAAAATGGCAAAAATCAACAGTGAGACACTACTAAGATGTGATTATTTGCTGCTCCAAAAATGCAGCAACTAACAAGAGAATCTGCTCTCCCCAACCACCTAACAACTTAGCCTGTTTGTGCCCCTCCCCTTGCCAGCTCCTAGATCCGCCCCTGGGGACCATAGCACATCAATAAAAAGTACTGAAACAAGCTGGAGTAGTGCATGATATTAAATCACAGTAAAACAATAAGAAGTGTTATATCCCTATTGTGCATTTCCTTTATGGTATCGTGAGCACAGTAGGGATATAACACTTTGTTCTTATTGTTATACTGTGATTTAATATCATGGACTACTCCAGCTTGTTTCAGTACTTTTTATCGATGTGCTATGGTCCCTACTCTAGTTGAAAATTCAAAGTTTTTGTGTACTTGTTTGTTAACTTTTGTGTAATAAAAAAATATTTTGCAGAGGCGGAGGAAGGTGAAAAGGTTGGGGTCTCAAAATTATTTGAGCTGATACTTGTATGGAAGCTGGCACGATTGCAGTGATTCTACATAAAATATCATGCCCTTTACTGAGCTATATACTAGCCTGCTAGCAAATCAAGCGGCCAAGAAAGCCAGCCCACCACACAGTGAGTATATTGACAAGAAGAAAGAAAACAGCTTTTTACGCGTGCATAGCTCCATGGCCTCTTCTCCAAAGCACACCATTTTTTCATTATAGTTGTCTGCCAGGTAGAGTAGGCCACACAGCAAATTTGATTAATTTGCAACAGCCATTTGCGAGATATGGGTGTTCAAAGTTTTGTTTTAATTTCTTTGTTTTTATCTTATGCTATACATGGGCTACATGGTTTCAATTTATTTTCACATACTTTGCAAAAAATTGCTATAAAATGTAAATGTGTACCTTGATTGCCTCAATCTGTGGCAGAAATGAAGAGCAGGTAATGGTGGATTCACATACCAAGTTTACTGTGAATTTGAGGAATATCCAAGGAGTTATGAGCATTTATTCACGTAAAAATAGATCAAAATTCTGTCACGGCTACAGTGTAAACCAAGTATAGTTGAAAATTAGTGTATTGATAGGCTAAGCATCATAGCAGTGCCTTTTGATAGTTTGAATAGCAATAGAGTTACAGCAACAAAGTTATAAAACAAAAACCAACCAAGTGTAAAATCTCGGGATTGAGATGCTCTAATAGAGCAGTCACCACAGGGGTAAAAATATGTACAAAAAATGTCAAAAAAATTTGTGCAGTTCGAACCAGGGACCACCATAGCTAACACCTGCATCCTTAACCACTGAACCACTGCTATCTTGGCTGATCACCTCATTTAATTTCTGCTTTATAAATGAAATTTCTAGCTTATAATTAAATGTTTGTAATTTCATAGATCTACCAATAGAAGTGCTAGTTTGTTCTAGAGCATTCTATGTATGTTCTATTAGAAGTCCTCAAAAATGTACACTCTCTATTAGAGTATTACAATAGTATTATCAAATATTAAAGTAAATCATGCATTTACAAGTCTGTCTTCAATAATCATCATTGTGTCTGCATAGAAAAGAAGAAATGTGAGTAAAAGCAAACCTCAAAGTCAGCCATAGGCTGGTTTTGGAGTAAAATCCACACAAAAACAGCCAAGCTGTGAAAAAATGGTGCAGCCTTAAAAAGCCTGGGTGAAAAAAGTTGTGAAATCAAAGGTGGTGGTCAAGAAATGGCTGCAATGATGTTATTGCTAAAAAAATTATTAATGGCTGTGTGCATTGTTAAAAATTTATTAGCATTTTATAACAATTTTTGCAGTGTGCCCAAAAAAGAAATCGAAGCCCCCATAGGCCCCCTACAGCTTAAGAAGAAGAAAAAATCAATTTTGAACATCCATTTACTGGTACAAATTTTTTGTGACCTGGTGGACAGCTATAAAGCAAAAATGATGTGCTTTGGAGAAGGGACCATGGAGTTATGCATGTGTGAAAATGCAATTTTCTTTCTTCCTGTCAATGTACATGTGTGGCTTTCTTGGCCACACAACACACTACCAGGTGTCTTAATCTGGAAGCAGTTGTGACTGCAATAATGAAGTTGTAATGTTAAATACAAATTCTTGGATTCTGAATCTTGAAGTACTGCCAATGGACTAAATCATTCCATGAATGGTTGCATTTTTGTTGCTGATAGAGCTATTGGGGCCAATTGGCTAAACCAAGTGTTAAATATTACTAGTGCTTGAAAAAGCAATATTGTGGATTTATCATAAAGTATTAGATATGCTAATAATAATAATCAGTAGTAATGAAAGTATGTGCCCTGTATCATAAGTGGTAGACTGAATCTTACAGTAATTGTATCATCTGATTATCAAAATTACAATTCCATCAATCTGTTGGGTTGAAAACCAGTTTCTCCATAGATAAAAAAATACATTATGAATTTCAGTAGCGCACTGATATTGCTTCAAAAGAGGTACAACCATAAAATAAAATTATTTTTGCTTGTAGAAGAAAACCTTGGCAGTGAGTTAGCTGAGTTTGCTAGATGGCAAGCTCATTGCAATAAATTCTCTGAAATATTATAATACATAGTGACATAGTTTGTGAGCCAGTTTTTGTGAAAGGGACAATGCGGACCGAATAGTTTTCCTAATGTTTGAGAACTCCAATGCATACTACCTATTGGCAGCACTTAGGCATAAGAAATGTCTTCGACGATTTATTTATGGCATCATGTTATGGTATCATGTAAGATGTCAGACTGAGCACTATACAGGGATTTAGTTCATCCCTAATGTTAACTAGTATTTTTTTTAAATTGTTAATTTAAAAATAATGTAGGGATCTATGCAATAAAAAGTAGTGAAACAAGAGATGAATGATGGTATTGCAGCATAGCTCAATGAGAAAGTCCCTACATTGAGCAAAATGCTAATGTGCCAAAGTAGGGACTTTCCCATCAAGCTATGCTGCAATACCATCATTCATCTCTTGTTTCACTACTTTTTATTGCATAGATCCCTACATTATTTGTGACCGGATTTGCGAAAAGGTACCTTTTCCAAACATTTGACATACCAGCAAACAAAATAATGTAACACTTGACTCCTTATACCAATTTATTTGCTCTTAGTATCAAAATGTAGCCAGATACTGTGGTTACATTCAATGAAAATTTCAAGCAATTATATGCAATGATCAAAAAGTTATGAAGCTTTGAAGTCCAAAAAATGGGTCAAATTTTGTGTGTGAAAAAGGTACCTTTTCGCAAATCCGGTTACATTTTTAAATTAACAATTTAAAAAAATACTAGTTTGTGTAGTTTTTTGTTGTAGCACAGCTAGTTAGCTACACAGCTAGTTACAGTGCAACTTGTGAGCTAGCTATTAAGTTCCTGTACAGCTTATTATTTTAAAAGTACTTAAAGTATGTACATAGGCCCGTAGTAGCATGCATAGCTTACAAGGGAGACAGCTTACCTTTGATTGTAGTAGCAGTAGCACTCATGATCAGATCTATGACCTGTTGACGATGGTCCGCGTTCTATTCACCTGGGCCAGAAGTTGTTCAAATGAACAGGCCCTTTCAGTTGTCTGGAGCTTAGGCTCAACTAACAGGATGGAGTAATACAATTTCCACTTGAGTACTATCCAATCACATGAATCACTGACTTGCTGATCTCGCCATCCGGCTGAGTCAGTGTGTTCAGAGGAACAAGCCGTCGAGTATCAGTCCTCAAAATCTCTTCCACGATTGCAGTCCAGGTGTTGGCAAAAGTCAAAGTGACAACTCAGCAGCCTTAATGTTTCACGTGCAACACTTGAAATTATAAGAGCCCCACTCTTTCAGCAGCATAAGCGCTTTCTGAAATAATTGTGTGGTGTCTACAGAAAAGTGTTGATACGGAAAATTAACACCTTGGTATGGTTTCGATGCTTGAATAAGAAGCAACCAACCTGATGGAAGACAAAAGGAAAGACAAGGCGCACAGGGCTTACACTTGTCAGAACCCCAAAAGGCACATCCCACTGGTGAGTTTGTTGTTGTGGTGTAAAATGGTGAGTGTGCGCTGCTTTGTTTGGGCTCTAGGCTTGCGGCTGTGGTCAGGCAGTGAGTGAGTGAGACGAAATTTCAAGTTTTGGAGTTTTTTTAAAAATTCTATATCCAGTCACCGGTAAGTGTTTTCTTGTTTTTAATGCTGTATTTCATGTTAGATAGACTAATATTATTCCATAAAGGTGATTTTCATTGCGCAAGATGTCTCTAGGATGATTTTTATTTAAAGGCGGAATTTTAGGTGGCGTGCATCATTTTTGGGGGATCCCTACATAAACAGTACGACTGTACTGTTTAATATGATGTTTTTATATGGAATTTTGTAACTGAATACAGCAAAAGAATAATGTACTTTTATGTTTGAGTATATCATACAGTAAGGTAGTACTGTATAATAGTAGGGTTTAGAGATGTTTGGGCTTTGCTTCGGCTTGAACCGCAGCAGCTACAATGGATGCATCATGTACTGAGTGGATCGATTCATGGTTGAAAACAATTGAAAGCAGAATGGCCACTTTTCAGTAATTGACATTGTGACCTGCATTTAACTGTAATGTGTCTGGTGCCTTTCTTTCCTTGGTGCAGTGGGCACTGATTCACCAGCTATACTGTAAATTATACAAATAATCATATTAAGAACAAGTTGATGCTGTGTTAGCTACTTCTATAAACCAGATTCCCAGTAATGCTATTCCTTGAATTAATGAGCTGTGTATGAAGTTTAGAAATACGCACAACATGCTATTAATTATTAAAGCTTTGTTTTGTAATAATACACACATTAGTTAATCTATTTATTAAATTCATCAATGATGTTGCTATGCATTGCTAAAACCACTTTCAATGACAAATTATGGACAAGGGTTAGGCGATATTTAATTTGTGACATCATATGCGATTATTACAATTAAGAACTGACATAACCACATAGTTTGAAAAGTCTGCAATGTCAATATGATTCACTGAGAATTAGTTTACTAACACAATTTATTTGCTAAAAAGTTAACCAATTGACATGGTCAGTGATAGTATGCACAAACTGCATTAATTATGAGGCCCAGAATAGACACATATTAGATGATAAGTGCAATAATTATTTTAAAATGTGATAAATATTTCCTATGTGATAATATTGCGAAAGCTGAATACTTGCGATAATTGTATTGCGGGCACTTGATTAGGCATTATTGGTGATATTTCCCAACCCTACAGTATCTTTTATAGTTTGTCTATCGTGTTTTTGCACAATTCTCTAGACAATGCCCTTAATTTTTGTTCACATACAAAGGGAACATGCTCCCTTACAACTTGAAAGCATACGCTATTCCTGGTAGCCTACAAGGCATGCAATGTTAAATCTCTGTTGCAACACTTAGGCAAGCCGGCCATATCAAGATATACAGGCTGAAAAAGGAAATAGCTGAAGTTTCTGAAATCTTAATAGTAACATTGTAAATTTCACAAACTAACCTGCAGAGCTATTTCACAATGCTTCTTTTACTTTAAATCTCTAATGTAGTAAGGGTAAATGGGTGTCAGGATGTCGGAATACCACTGGAGTTTCCCCTTCCAAATGGATGCCATACATTTTCCCATAGAAAAAGAAAGCAATCTTCAACTTTAAAATGACGCACCTAAATTTCCTCTGATTTCCTTCTGCTATATTTCAATCGCCATTCACTGCTCTTTCTAAATCTAGTTGAGAAAATGAGGTATCTATCACGTGTCACGGGTTATTACACCATATATTACACGGCCCGAAATGCCCAATACAAAATTAATGTATGGGAAAATTTTCTACTCCAGTTTGGTTTAGGCTATTTTGATGCATTTAAAGTTCCATGAATTGGGCTTCTTCTGGCATCATTAGACTCACAGAGAGTTACTCTACATGTATCACACTGAGAAAGTTGCTAAACGAACTCGAGGAAGGCGATACACTACAATTTATTTCACTTTTTAATAGTCTTTCCAATGCAAATGTATTGGACATGCCTGTTACAGCTGTCATTTTGTGTCATGAACAAATTGTATGCAAATTTCCAAAAATGTCTTGATGTGATTAAGCATTTCAGTGATGGGCCACACCCATTCAGGTGAACACAATTAATTTAAAAACAGTTTATAATGCTTCTATCAATATTAAGCTCCCCTATATCCCACTCAGGGAGATTTGATCCTATTTGACCAAACTCACCCTACTATATAGTGGGGCATTTGACTATTCAAAAATTTTAAGCACTTGCTTGACATTGCTGGTTATGCACCTCCTGTTTCTCAAAGTACAATGGGTAAGGATTTGACCACTCATCATGTCCCCACGGGTAAGGGATTTTTTTTTTTTAGAAAAATTAAATACCTACCTTCCCAACTGTTGCCCAGGAAGTGAAGGATAATATTGATGGATGCATAAAAAGCTAACCTTCACCATACAAATACAGTAGTACATAAATAGCCTTTATTCATTGAATGAAGACTTTTTTTCTGTATCTTAAAGTTTGTGTGCTCACATGTGTGTGTGGACAGACATGCAGACGCATGGTTTTCCCAAACAAATTTTGCTGACCTTGTTTAAAAATTTGAAGTTTTACATTCATAGAAATAAAAAGCAAGGAAATGATGGAGGTCATTGACACATGCAGCTATACTAGTGGACATTTAATTCCTAATAAGTAGGAATTACTGTAAATGTCCAATAGTAAACATATTTGATTTGGAATTTCAAAAATTACTTAGAAGAATTTTAAAATAGGATTTTAGAAATAGTATAGGAGTTAGAAATTTTCAGGCTAGTGATCAATCATTGCAATAAAAGTGCTGAAATGGGAGATCATCACATGAAGTAAAACCATATAATTTGCAATAAACTAGCATGACTACAGCAGGGATTAAATTTTGCACTGCTGGTGGTGATATTTCTTGTTTCAGCACTTCATTTTGTATTAATAACTACTGGTAACCATTAATGACATGTACGGCAGTTTAATGTTTCTGTTCATTGAGATAAAGAAATTCCAATATAACTTTTGTATATGTTACAGATTCACCATCACTCATCAACATCACAGTGGAAGATACTGGTACCACCTTCATCACTATATCATGGATCAGTACATCAGTTGGTAGTGTGACTTATACTATATTATTATCATCTTCAACTGGTGATGTGATGATACAAATTATCACTACTGATACAGAGTACAATATTACTGGACTATCCATTGGTACATCATATAGGATCAGTGTTGTCCCTAGTGTGGGGATGTGTCAGGGAGAAGGAAAAGAAGTGATGGTGAATACAACAGGCATGCCAACTACAGGTATCATGTAAATACTTTACTCATTGAATAGTGTAAGAGTTTCTGTAATAACATACATGTAGTTTCAAAAGCATTGCTGACCTTACAAAAGCTGACCAATAATGTATAATATTGTCAGATCGTAAATAACTGATAGACTCAGTATTTACAACAGTTTACAAGGTTGCAATTGATTTGCTTCAAATATCACAATTTTCTGAATTGCTGAATTTAAAATGTCATGCTTGGGTGCATGTGCACATACATATGTGTAGCAAGTTAATGATGTTCTGTTGTTGCATACCACATGGTTTATTGTTGGTATACACAATGTAAGAGTAGTTGTCACTGCTTCATCTATAGGCAAAGCATATCCTAGAGTCCAAGTGTGCAGTGTTAGTACGTAGTGGTCACAAATTTAACTACTTGGGATGACAATAATATAACCTGGGGTGGATATGTCACCATCTCAACAGCACTGCTACAAGGAACGACTAGTTTGTTGTTCCTTGTAGCTGCTGAAGTCACATAAGTAAAAATACTATGAGAAAACTTTATCCCTCTGTATTTATACCTAGTGCATGTGCTTCTCTATGGCTTTTACATAGATAAGTACAGTAATTATAACCTATCAGTAGGTTGCTGTATTTCATCATAATGCTATATAAAATATAATTTTCTGAACACTTTATTACTAGGGCAGACATAATCAAGACACACCGTAGTGTGTCGTGTGGCCAAGAAAGCCGGCACACCACACCATGAGTATATTGACAGGAAGAAAGAAAACAGCTTTTTCATGCGTGTATAGCTCCATGGACCCTTCCCCAAAGCACACCAGTTTTGCATTATAGCTGGGGTAGGCCACACAGCAAATTTCATAACAGCCATTTGCAAGATATTGGCATTCAAAGTTTCATTTCAATTTCTTCTTTTTATGCCATATGGAGGCTACGAGGGCTTCAATTTATTTTTGCACACTTTGCAAAAATTGCTATAAAATGCAAACGTGTAACTCAATTGCCTCGATCATTGGCACAAATGAAGAGTGTGTAATGGTGGATTCATGTACCAAGTTTGCTGTGAATCTGAGGAATATTGAAGGAGTTATGAGCGTTTATTCACGTAAAATAGATTAATCTTCTGTCACGGCTACAGGGTAAACTGAGTATAAGAATAACTTGGAAATTGGTGTGTAGATAGGATGATCATCGTAGCAGTGCCTTTTGATAGTTTGAATAGCAACAGAGTTACAGCGACAAAGTTATAAGGCAAAAACTAAGCAAGTGTAAATCGTGGAATCGAGATACTCTAATATAGCAGTCACCACGGGGTAAAAAGTGTACAAAAAATGTCAAAAAAACCTTACCAAAATTCAAACTAGGGACCTCCATACCTAACACCTGCATCCTTAACCACTGAACCACTGCTACCTTGGCTGGTCGCCTCACTTAATTTCTACTTTATAAATGTAATTTCTAGTTTAAATCTGTTTATGATCAAACGTTTGTAATTTCATAGATCTACCAATAGAAGTTCTAGATTGTTCTAGAACATTCTATGTATGTTCTATTAGAAGTCCTCAAAAAAATGTGCACTCAATTAGAGTATTACAATAATATTATCAAATATTGAATTAAATCATGCAATACATTTACAAGCCTGTCTTCAATAATCATAATTGTATCTACATAGAAAAGAAGAAATGTGAGTGAAAACTGTTGTATTAGCAAGGTTTTCACAGAGCAACTTTAATGAGTGATTTCAAGCGGACTGACAAATTGTACAACAACATGCTCTTTTATAGACTAAAATTCTAGAAGTCTGGAGATAGTTCCAGAATAAGAACAATAAACAACATAATAATTAGCTGTAGTCTAATTACACAATAATTAGTCAATTCAACACAGTTAAAAGTCAATTTACTCCACAACAAAAACAAACCTCAAATCAGCCATAGGCTGGTTTTGGGGCCTTATAAAGTAGAAAAAGAATTGAAATCCACTCAAAAACAGCCATGCTGTAAAAAATGGTGCGGCCTTAGTTATTATCATTAACATTATTGCAGCGATTTCTTGGCCACCACCTTTGATTTCACAACTTTTTTTCACCCAGGCTTTTTAAGGCCATGTACCATTTTTTCACAGCTTGGCTGTTTTTGCATGGATTATCTTTTACACTGACAATCTTGCTCATTCTACTTCACCTACAAAATACCAAAACACATCATAGTATACGTATAGCTAATCTTCAACCATGCATAAATGCAGAGGCTCACAAATGCAACCAACTCACAGAAGCTCACCCCACAATGTTTTTATCATCCGTCTAATTTATACAATCCACACAAAAACTGCCAAGCTGTGAAAAAATGGTGCGGCCTTGAAAAGCCTGGGTGAAAAAAGTTGTGAAATCAAAGGTGGTGGCCAAGAAATGCCTGCAATGATGTCAATTCTAATAAATGTTTAACAATGCACACAGCCATTATTAAAATTTTTTAGTATTAACATCATTGTAGCCATTTCTTGGCCGCCACCTTTGATTTCACAACTTTTTCACCCAGGATTTTTAAGGCCACACCATTTTTTCACGGCTTGGTTTTTTTTGTGTGGATTTCACTTCTTTTTGTACTCTATAAGGCCCCAAAACCAGCCTATGGCTGACTTTGAAGTTTTTTTTTACTCACATTTCTTCTTTTCTATGCAGACACAATGATGATTATTGAAGACGGACTTATAAATGTATTGCATTGCATGATTTAATTCAATATTATTGTGATACTCTAATAGAGTGCACATCTTTTTGAGAACTTCTAATAGAACATACATAGAATGTCCTAGAACAATCTAGAATTTCTATTGGTAGATCTATGAAATTACAAACGTTGATTATAAGCAGATTTACACTAGAAAAATTTCATTTATGAAGCAGAAATTAAGTGAGGTGATCAGCCAAGGTAGCAGTGGTTCAGTGGTTAAGGATGCAGGTGTTAGGTATGGAGGTCCCTGGTTCGAACTTTCAAATTGGTAAGATTTTTTTGACATTTTTGTACACTTTTTTTTACCTGTGGTGACTGCTCTATTAGAGTATCTCAATCCCACAATTTTACACTTGTTTGGTTTTTGCATTACAACTTTGTAGCTGTAACTCTATTGCTACTCAAACTATCAAAAGGCACTGTTATGATGATCAGCCTATCTACACACCAATTTCCAAGTTATTCCTATACTCGGTTTACACTGTAGCCGTGACAGAATTTTGATCTATTTTTACGTGAATAAATGCTCATAACTCCTTGGATATTCTTCAGATTCACAGCAAACTTGGTATGTGAATCCACCATTACATGCTCTTTATTTGTGCTAATGATCGAGGCAACCAAGTTACACGTTTGCATTTTATAGCAATTTTTGCAAAGTGTGCAAAAATAAATTGAAGTCCCTGTAGCCCCCCATATGGCATAAGAAGAATAAAAACTAAGAAATAAAAGCAAAACTTTGAACACCCATATCTCACAAATTGTTGTTGCAAATTTAATCAAATTTGCTGTGTGGCCAACCCTACCTGGAAAGCAGCTATAATGTAAAAATAGTGTGCTTTGGAGAAGGGGCCATAGAGCTATGCACACATGAAAAAGCTGTTTTCTTTCTTCCTGTTAATATACTCACGGTGGGTGCACTGGCTTTCTTGGCCACACGACACACTACCGGTTGTCTTGATTATGTCAGTAGAAAAATTTCTTATACCATTATTATTTTATTTTTGGCAAAGAGGCTAAAATAACCTGTACACCAAATCATGATAGAAAAATATACATATTATTACTCCAATGCATATCCAGCTCTGACTTGAAGTTGTTCAATGAGCGTGCCTTGATAATATGTTGTGGTAAACTGTTCCAAGAATTCACTACACAATGAAAAAAAAAGTTACTTCATAGCAAACAAGAAGAATGGCACTTGTAAATTTTTAAATGATGTCCTCTGGTAATCCCTGGTGACTGTGTGAAAAAATCATTTACATTGATATCCACTAAATTATTAAATATCTGATATAGAAGTATCATGTCACCACACTGACGATGATAATTAAGTGAAGGCAGCCTTAATTTTGTGAGTCTTGTGCCATAGTCACTATCATGCAAGTTGTTTATCAATTTGGTTGCTCTTCGTTGAATTGTTTCAACTTTCTTTTGGTCTAATAGGTAGTGGGGTCCCCATATTACATTACCATACTCTAGTATAGGACGTACCATAGATCAGTAGAGATGAACCAACATGTTGGAGTCTAGGAAAAACTTCTTTTAATCAACCTAAGTATGTGATTTGCTTTGTTGGTTACAAGTGAAGTGTGCTCATGAAACTTAAGATCTTGATCAATTATAACCCCGAGGTCCCTGACAGATTATGCTGGTTGGATGGCAGTGCCGCAAAGGAATAGGTGTAGTTTTCTATAACTGTAGCTAACTGTGGTATGAAAAATATATTGGTTTGCTTGACCATACCATTATATAAAAATTGTTATTATGGGTTTTGGTTTTCTAAAAAGTAAGTTCAGGTTTCCAGGTACATGTGTATGTATAGATTATACTGTAACCTGTGGACGCCAGCCCTAGTCACCACTGAATAGATTGTACCAAGGGTGGGTCATGTGTACAGCCATTATGATGTACAGTACAGCTATAACACTAGAAAGCAGTTCCATAGACCTGCATAACTTAGCTTCAGAGTTTTCTCAGTTCCAGTGATGACTGTCAGCTCACCTTAAGGAGCCATAGACCAGGATTAGGGTATCCAAATATAAACTGAATAGAGTCCACATACAGCCATGTGTAGGTATGCGGCTATTATGCTCAAAAATTGAGCATTATGCTTTTGAGCAGTGCTCAAAAAATCACCCATTATGCTTTTGAGAATTGCCCATTATTCCCAAAATTATGCCACCATAATTGGCTATGAATTAATAATGACAGTTTATTGCTGTATCACACCATTTTCATTGTTAGCTGGTTGATGTATTAGAGTATTTCATTTCAATGTGACTGTTTTATTAGATTAAATAATAATCATTCAGTGACTATTTTGTTAGAGTTTCTGACTGCTCTATTAGAGTATTTCGATCTTTTTAGTGCAATCTACAGATTTTCCTACTGTAAAAGCTTTATAATCACCTCAAAATGCTAGCATAATTCCTGATTCCCACACATACCTATTATGCCCAAAATTATGCCGGCACAATTGCCGCATCCCTAGCCATGTGTGTTAAACAGTTAGAATAATTACATATAAACATATAAACAATGAATTAGAGTATCATATAACTACCATGCTGACTGCTTGTTGACAAGACTTTTAGAACAGTGGAGACTGTATCATGTTTAATGCAAATCGGTCGTTGGGCAACCCATCACTGCTGTGCCTGTGCCACCCTAAATGTGGGTTGCTACATATCTTGTATGCACATATGTACATGAGAGTTGCAGTTGCATACATGTGTGAAGTAGCTGTGTGTATTTTATACACATGGATTTTTGAAACACATGTGTGTTGCTGTGCATTGCTGCACCACGTGTGTGGGAAGTTATATCTGTATGCAAAAAAAACATACATACCTTCATGGAGTCTGTATCTAATGTATAAAGCGCCAAAATTTTTTTAAAGATTTGCTGTGACTTTACTGTAGATATACCACAGCTCAGTGATCCTGTTGTGGTAGAGAGATGTGTATCCTACTTGTACATAATTTGGAATGACACTACTCAGTCTGTACCAGTGAATTATACAGTGATGTTGACTAATACATCATCTGGTGAACTACTACATAGTACTACTACTAATAACAACTACAACTTTACTGGACTAACTAGTGACACTTCATACACAATAACCATTGCTGGTAGGAACAGAGTTGGTCAAGATGTGGTGATTAATCACATTTCATCTTTGAAATCAGAGGGTAGGTGCTCCTGGTTTTGACTAAGTTATTTACATTACGATTACAATAGTACAGCTTCTGGGGGTCAGTTTCAGTGGCAGAAGGAACTTTTAGAGGGTCTGACCAGAGAATGGTGAACTCTAGAAACAAGGAGCCTGGAAATTAAGGTCAAAGCCTATACCCATTTTGCTTTCATGGTGTCTCAAAGTTCACCAAACTATAACCTCAACTTACATTATCTAATCAAAAATATTTTAAAGCAAATATTGTTAGGCTATTTAATATTAGTAGAGATATCACTATTATGTTGGTATGCAGCTAACAACTAGGCAACATTTACAAGCATTACAAAAGAGTCTTGAAAAACTTGATACAGTGGGAAGTAACCCTGTAATGTTTCATTTAATTATACTTGTGTGTATGTGCCAAACATATTATTGTCTATTTGATCTGAACGTGTATTAGTTCCTCAAATGGTTTTGGAAGTGACTCCATCTTCAATTACTACCTCAAGACAACAAGTGAAAAACATCACAATCAGCTGGATGGTATGTGTGAACCTCATGCAATTATCCAAACTATTGAATGTCACATTAGTTGAATGTTTTATTATTAGAGATCCCTACAATCATTCTTTAAAGATTCTGTATAGTACTGTGGTAACATAGACCATTCTTTATGGCAAATACAGTACTGTGTAGTAATCACAACGTTATTGGCTACCTTTATTACAGGTACAATAACATTAACATATTAAATTAATCTAGCAGGGAAGCCTTTACTGGATAAAAAATTTCATCACTCATAAAGCCTCATAACTGGTGACACAAAAAAAATATTGTGCAGTACTTACAGCATTATTGTGATCTATTAGCCATATAATGCAACAGATATCACCATACATTTTGCCAATTAACTACAATTCAGAAATTAAGATTGACAACTACATAACAGTGTGAGAGTATCATGAAGTATTGTGGAAGTGTTTTGTGGAAGTGTTTTGTGGTAGTTGATCATCAATTGTGAGATTATGCTAGTGAGAACACCGTCAATAATAAAAAATATAAACTCCATGATCATTTTAGCCCTAATGTACAGTACCTTAAGTGTTATTTGTGACCCACTAAGCAAAAACCAGCCATTTTTGCAAAATTCTATTTGCAATAAAAATATATTGAAATAAACAGGATAATAAGTATGTATGCTACACAAAACATTTACTCACATTTTAATCACTTCGATTGAGACAAACTCAAATCAAGAAAACCTATACACCATCAGATTAGCCTTTTCATGGGGAGTAAGAAAATCTTTGTTTTATGTTTGTACAGTGTAAGGCACAAGAGATAGGCCAGGCAAACTTGATTAGTTGTTTCTCATCCCCGCCTGCATCCCTTTTTACCCCACCACCTCTAATTTCATTATTGCTGTTATCAATCACGTGCACACAGATTTTGATGCTAAGAAGGCTGGCTATCATTTTACAGCACAGCAAATGTCACTTGCACCTCAGAAATGCTGGTAAAACATAAGCACTACGTAGTTCTTAAAACGCTTTAGTTCACTTTTATAGTAACAGACAGCTTGATTTGGACAAGGCCGGAGCCCGTGGTCCGGTTGGTCCGGCATTTTCTGGACCACTTTTCAGCTACTTGAATTTGTAAAAAGATCGAGATACTCTAATAGAGCAGTAATCATAATATACTCTGATAGAACAGTCATCGTATTACTCTAATAGAGCATTTGGTATACCACTGTTCTACTTAGTCTAAGCCATTACATGTATGTTAATTGTCTTCAAATCACTCAGAAGTTCCAGTGAGCCATCTGCAGGCATTGCATTGAGCTAATAAATCATCATGTCATGCATGCATTAGCAATTTCAATCTCAATGGCTTCTGTATCTCAAAGAACTAAGCTTTCACTTAAACTGTGAAGTAAAATTTTAGATATGAAATTGAATTAATTGGTATTGTAGTACAAAATTACCAGGATATATCATTGATGTTAACAATAGGAGTAAGAGGCTTTGCAAGTAAAATAGCTTCCAGATACCATTTCAGAGCATCTATTTTCAAAACTTTCCCTGGGGGAGCATGCCCCCAGATCCCCCTAGCTTGACATGCTGTGTGTACTTAGTAGATGCACTTGAATTGAGTATCACATGAAAAGCAGATAATCTATAAATCACATCCGATCAATAAAAAAGTAGTGTACATTACTATGACCTCCATTGCAGTCCATGGTGGCCGGACCACTCAAAATCTCTGGGATCTGGCCCTGTTGGAGTATTTTCTTTAATACTGAAAAATGATAAATGACCTCCCACCCACATGGAAATCCAAATTTATACCTTTAATTAACACTATTAAATTAAATATACACTATACCTTGATTGATTTGCCAGTTCATGGTGAACAGACTAAGCCAAACCCTGTGTTCATAACTTGTTTCAATCATGAGTTATGATCAATTAAATAAATGCATATAATTTATTTGCTGTGTTGTTGCAATACAAATCAATTTTATTCCTGTTCCAAATGTCCAGCACTATAACTCCAAGACAAAATGTTGAAACTTTAGCTGTCCACTCCTTTGTTACTATAGATAATAGGTAAGCAATAAAATAGAATTCAAGGAATGTATGAAAACAACTGGTTTTTGCTCAACCGGTCACATTTAATGAAACAAGTACACAAAAAAATTTGGAATTTTCAACTAGAGTAGGGACCAAAGCACTTCAATAAAAAGTACTAAAACAAGCTGGAGTACTGCACGATATTAAATCACAGTAAAACAATAAGAAATGTTATATCCCTACTGTGCATTTCCATTATGGTATCTTGAGCACAGTAGGGATATAACACTTCTTCTTGTTTTACTATGATTTAATATCATGGACTACTCCAACTTGTTTCAGTACTTTTTATCAATGTGCTATGGTCCCTACTCTAGTTGAAAATTTTTCTGTGTAATTGTTTGTTTACTTTTTTTGTAAATATTATTATTATTATGACTGGTGAACCCATGCATACCGCATCTGAAATGACGCTGCGCACCCCAGCTATATCAATTATAGTCTGAAAAGTGAAGTTTCCATTACGCTTTGTTGTCAGCTGTATTCAACTCGTTGCACAGCAGTATGAATTGAGAACTTTTCGAAAAGCACCTCTGCAATCAAAAGTGGCTCAGCCACTTTGAAAAATACAGACAATTTATCGTACTGTATAATTCATTATAAACTACGTATGCATTGTATTTTATACAGGCACCATCAATATTGAACCTTTGTACCACATCCTTGATCAGTAGTTATGAAGTACAGATTGACTACACCAACAATGATGGCCACTCTACTTACAGTAGAAGTGTTCCTAGTAATATTACATCAGTGTTAATGTCAGATTTGTTTGTTGGACATCCACTACCTGGCACCACTTATAACATTGTAGTTGTTGCAGTAAATGAAGGTGGTCATGGTGTTGCTACATGCAATACTCCAACATGTATGTACATACATATGTATTTACTACTGGCATTGTGTGTACTGTGTATAGTTTGAACAAACATACTGAAAATGCAACAAATCCTGCAGAAAATGGCACAAACTACATCCCACCACATCTGCATTCTGTAAATTGTATTATAAAGAGAACAAAATGACATGGCCATATGAAACAAAGTCACATGTGAAAGTTTGAGAAAAAACACATACTTCTATATTGTACTTTGTTTTTGTACTTATGTACATGTATTATGTATAAATGTACAGTCAATGCATTCATCCATCCATACTAGCTTCTAGTCAGAGATAGAGTAGTAATTACTCATTACTTTTATCCCATGTAACTTACTCATAGGTGGTAGAGATGAGGTGGGGGGGAAGGGGGGGGGGGGGGGGGGGCAAAGGGGCCATGCCCCCCTCTCCCACTTTTATGGGACAATATTAGCAAGAAAAGATCAAGATACTCTAATAGAACAGTCAGGATCTAGATACTCTAATAGAGCAGTCACAGTCTTCAGAGAGGCAGTGTAGCAAGCTACTTAGCTATGTATGTGTAGCAATAAGGAGATGTATTTGGCAGAGGGCAGCTATTGTCAGCAGATAATTACCTTTTTTTTGGGTCTTCAGCTTACAGCTGGCCTGGCCGCCTCACTCTTTGGCCTTCTCCACTGCCCCTGAACTTACTCACAGTTACTTTTGTAAAAGTAACTAGTGGTTACTTGCTAGTTACTTTCATATGCTTGTTTGTTAACTTTTGAAACATGTTTGCATAATTATTCCATGCAGATATACCTTACCAAGGAAGAACAGAACTATACATATAATATGTGCTTCCCCAAGTATTAGTTATGTACAAGGGAAGTGGCCAATTTCAACTAAACAATAGTACAAATTATCCAGGGACGTAATTTTTGCAAATTTCGTGGTTGCTTGACTGTCTGCAAAAGTTACATCCTCGAAAATTAATGATTATCAGGTTTGGCTTTATGCTATACTGAGTCAAATATTGGGTGATCCTTGAAAACCATGAAAATCCTTAATCCACAAAAATTACGTACCTTAAAAATTACAGTAGCTGTTATACAGCCTGAATCATTTAATACAGTACACAAAATGTATCTACTGTGACATGTATGGTGTAAAAAATTGCAGAGGTTTGGTTTTAAAGCATTGTTGCTAGCAACTATGTAACTAGTTACTGTTGTAACTTAGTTACAACTTATGAGGGATGTACGTACCTATAGTTATATTAATAATATTTTGTAACTTAGGTTCAAATAAAAAAATTATTTACTTCAACTCTGTTTCTAGTGAAATGTGTATTAGACGAGGAGAGAAAAAATACAAATTTGTAGTGGTTAAGTAGGGTCTGAATGATGCTACAGCCATACAACATGTTATATGAAATATGTACTTTGTGTACATGTGGTTATATAATATACACATGTACTATACAGGTGATTGTGGATCAGATGATTACTGCTTAACAGAAGTAGTTGCTCTTGGTATAGTGGTCACATTTATTATCACACTTGTTGTTACTACATTGATCAGTGTCATCATTACCAGAATGTGTTACAAACGTCAACTCAAGAAAATTGTTAGGACAAATAACAATAATAACAGTGCTACTCAAGATAACAGTCGGTTTGTTCTAATGGGTCGAGATGTCAAAATGGATACTAATCCATCTTATGCTATTATGAACAAAGATGCTATCAAAATGGATACTAACCCAGCTTATGCTGTTGCTAAGTGACTAAAGTATACATACATCATTTTGATGATGCTGGTGTCCTGAGAGACATATGTTTTGTATCCCTTATTATTTTTGTCTTGCATTGTGTTTTCTTTAGATGTATTATGCATGTATGTGTGTATGTGTGTAGATTGTGATTCAGAAGCTTCCATGCAGTTGTATATACACACATACATAAATAATATATTATAAAGTTTGATATGGTGTAGTCTTCATATTGTAGTAAAGTTTTGCATTCAAATTGAGAGCAATGGGTGATTTTTTGTATAAATTAAATGATAACCTAATGGAGAATATCATGATACAGTATTAGTGTGTTGTATGCTTTTACATGAAAGCTAACAATAGTCTATCTGCCACTGCCATCATAATATTACATCATTCCAATGGATGTTCAGAATCCCTAATTCAGTCTACCTACCATGACTGAATTAGGGGTTAAATATCCAATAGTATATCTGCAGGCTTAGGTGACCTCACTACTTTTTATAGCTATATATACCTACTTTCTATGATCCCTAATCAAACTTAAAATTCCTAATTTTCCTTATACTAGTTTGCTTACCTTTTTGTAACATTATTATGACTGGTGAACCCGCACATACTGCATTAAAAGAAAGGATGATGCCAGAGTTAATGTTTTCATCTGAATGTATGCCCCAACTATCAATTACTGACTCGTTTTCTTCAGCAGTTTGTGACCTAAATGAAAAAATTAGCATGGAAGCAAAAAAATCCTGTATACATAAACATGTACTATGAGAGCACTGTATGATACAAACAAAGCCACTTCAGTAGCTGAATTTGATTATTGAGTGTGCCAAAAATTAATATAAAATTTTAATGGTAGGATTAAAAAACATTTACATAAAACTAGTAAAAAAAAATTACCAAAGCTTCACTTGTGGTGGTCTATATAAAAAGGAGGTAATAAATTTTGCTAATGTAAACAGTGTATAATAAGTACATTGTTTGGAACTTTTGTTTGAGTGAGTAGCAAGCAGTCCAATCCATTTACACATTGCTAATTGTTACTTTATAAAACCACTACACCTGTATGCAATTTACAACTGATATATACAGAGGTATACGTTATAGTTATAAATGTCACTGTAGCTTAATAATATACCACACTTTCACAAAGTTTGCAACTAAACACTAATAGTGGACAAGAGATGATGGGGAAATTGTGATATGGCCTCTTAATGTCCAGTACAAGAGATAGATTAACTGGACTGCTAAAATAGTGTTGAATCCACCAATGTCCCCATAAATGTTATGGAAGTCTTCATCCCGATCTGGCAAGTTGACAAAAGTTTATCAGAATAAAAGTGGCTACTCTATTAGAGTAACTTGATCTAAGAGGTAAGGACATTCTGAAATAAGCACCAGGCTTGTTGTAATTATCCACCGAAAGTAATCAGTACAATTACAATTACCTTTTGAAGCCAATCTAATGATTACAATTACTTCAGTATGTAAATAATGATTAATAATTACAGCTACTTTTCAATTACTACTGTACATTGAACATTGGTGTACATTGAACATTGGTGTACAACAATAACTTACAATTCTCCAGCATTAATCTTAAGGTATATTAACTGTTCAAACTTTTTTGGTAATAGTCTACATCTATTAATTTTGGTCTGAGAACTTTGCCACTATGGCTGAATACACACTGAATTGGTGCAGATGTTGCTGAAACCCTCAGCATATTCTTTGCTATTGTACTTAAAACTATATGGTCAACAACTACATGCCAATAACTTCAATAGGCCACATGTCATACACATGGGATTCTGTACATAGTCACTAGTCAAGTTGTGGGGTAGTACTTTTTTATAGCATAACTTTGATTCCTTGAATTTATATACATAATGATTATTTACTGAACAGCTAATTACCATTACTTTTATGCTCAGTGAGCAATTGCAATTACTTGAAAATTGCTAATGATTAGTAATTAATTACAATTATGATTACAATTACAACAAGCCTAATAAGCACATTAAATTTCTCTCCCCACTGCTACTACACTTTGCACAAAAATATTTAGGAATCTACATTCATATCAGCACTGTCTATAACAAATGGCTTTATTGACTTGCAACGGAGTACCATGCTATTCGAGGTGTTCAAAGTTAATTGTACAGTGCTCCCTCAATCATCTGGTCCCTTTGGGACCAAGACATGTACAAAAAAGTCAAAGCCCGTTCATTTATATACACTCATTATTATACAGATCCGGTTGCTAGCAGACCCTCAGTGCAATATAAGTAACTTGTAATAATCCTTGAAATTGTACATACTCTGCACTGTAAAACTATTATTACTATTACTAGATCCCTTCTCAAATACTCTAGTAGAACATACATCTTAGACAAAATACTCTAATAAAGCAGTCGTTTCTATTGTTCGGATAAGGCCTTCAACTATGCAGGTTGCAGGCAATCATTAAATAGTTTTGATGTTTTATCACAGTTTCTCACAGCTTTACATTTAGCTAGTGATAGTGAGTGCTTCCCTCCCATTCACCCAGTTGATGTGCACACAATGACAGTCACTGTCAAGTAAGATACTCAGAGCACACAACTAACCAACAATTGCAGTTTAAATTGTACCATATAATACCTGTAGCCAATAGGAAACTGAGGAAGGAATTCAAAAAATGAAAGAAAAAAAGATGGGGAGCAGAACTTGGTTATCAGGAAAGGAAAAATTGTTCTAAGGAAAGTTACTGTGGTTGACAGCCTGAATGACAGAACAAAGAATGCATCACACTCAAGTTGAGTATATAACTGATCAAGTCATTATTTCTTGTCTTCAGACTAGCTAGTTTGTTTTTATTGTAAAAAGGCTGGCAGAAGTAATTTCTACCAGACCCTCAGCACATTTACTTTTGTACATACTGTACTGTGTGTGCATGACTTACTTCTTAGTCACTTGTATGTTGTACTGGAATTTAATGCCCGAGTCAAATATGCTCAAACTTTTGCCCAAATGCTTTCACGAATTTCCCAAAATTTTCACCTATTATGCTCTTCAGTGTACATTCCTATTATGCTTGCATTGTGCTCCTAGGTTAGCAACATTTCTCTTACAATTATCTCGGAATATTAGAGAGAAAGAGACGTCTTGTTTTGCTAAGACAATATACAACTTAAGTACAGGGGACTAGACTCAGGGGTACTATGCACTGGATGGACAGTACAAGAGCCCTAGAAAGACTTACACTATTAAATTACAATACAAAAATAATAATTATAGCATGCAGAAAAGTTCAGTTTAGGCAAACTGGTAGATCCCAGCTCTATAGAATTAAAAATCCTGTATATATGAGCAGGGGACAGCAATGGGAGCAGCCTGTTCAAACAGGGATCTTATAATCTTCTTTGTCAAGCATTGGCAACTTGGGCAATTGTTTCTGGTATAAAATGGCCTAAACAATCAATCTTGATGGAAATGAGATTAACAGATAATCCAGAAAGCTGAAGGTCATGTTGTAAACAGCTATACCAGTTTTCCTTCTGAGCTCAAGATGTTGCTGGGAATCGTTAGTTCGAACAAACAGATGGAATTATTGGAAACTAACACCGAGTCAGGTCTGCTATGGGTAGAGGAAAGATTGGTTGGAATGGTGCTAGGAGGGCAGACACTAGCAAGATATCCTGGAAGGTCAGCATACAGTTTAAAACCGTCAGGTAAGTGCTGTTGGAGTCCATGAATGAGAACCAGTAGGACTGAATTATGTCTCCGGGTATACCTGCCTTGATTAAGAGCAACCGGTCAAGATATGGTTTGTTGTGGGCTGGGAAGCTTGACAAAGGGCACATTTAGGTCTAGTAATGATGTTCTATACCTGGCTAGCTGCAGGTTCATAGGAGTTGGTAGAGTATCACAACCAGCATGTACCAAGGACAGCTGTTTCTCAGGGAGGCCATACATCAATCTCTTCCATAAAGGAAAAGCTTGCTCCAGTGTCAATGTCTAAAAATTTTGCTCTATTAGAGTATTTCACTACAAAGTGACTGTTCTATTAGAGAGTATCAATCTAAGGAGCTACAATGCATTTGAGCGCTCTATTTCAATTTTCACTGACTACTCTATTAGGAAGTGTTTCATGGAATTAGTTCCATAGTTTGAAATACCCTCCCAATATTCTAGAATTACGCTGGCATAGTACTTCGGCCTACTATGGTTTTCAGTGTTATGCTGGCATATTTGATGCAAGCTTAGACTCTAATTATACTCAGTAACATGCCCTTTAATACTAGTAGTATAGCCTTCGTTATTATTATATTAATTATTGTGCAGCAATCAATACAAATTATAATGCACAGGTGTGTTACATTATATATGTAGCTAGCTATCTAAATAACTGAAATGATAGGGAGTTAGTTACAAAGGGGGATAGAAGTATTCCAAATTTTAATTAGCATGAAAACTTTAGTCAATTCTTGTGGGTAAAATATCCTCTTCGCAATGAATGGCAGCTGGGTATATCAATAAGGTTATTTAGTATTTGTACATCATTGTGCTTTGAAATCTTCTTTCCTTGAGTGGAAATAAGTATATAATTAGCAACACTTTCTTGTTCAAGAATACAAAATCTTGCTGGGGATCTCTGTATACTCTGTGGCTCTAGTCTATTTGTATTTAAAATTGTGTAGGGGCCCCAAACAGGTGATGCAAATTTAATAATAAGGTGGACCATAGATTTGTACAGGTTGCATGAGAAAGACACTGATAAAAGTTTTGATGTAAGAAGGCATTGACTTGTCTAGCTTTGTTAGTAACTAATGGCAAGGATATGTTCATTCCATATCAGCCTTTCATCAATAGTCACTACTAGGTACTTACTGTGAGTTACCTGTCAGCTTAGTGCGGTAGTTGTAGTAAACAGGGTTCACAATTCACACTTGACAGGCTGGCATGTGTCAGATTTAAATCAGATCTTCGTAGAACACAGTCTGCTACAGACTGGATAACTGAATACAATAGGACATCGTCAGCATATATTTTAGCTATCACAGTCAGGGAGATCATTCACATAGTAAAAACAGTAAAGGTGCTAAGACAGTGTCTTGTGGAACACCAGATAGTTGGAATATAGCTCTATAATCCCGTTGTGATCGATTTGTTAGAAATCCAATTCTTCACTCCCAGCAGCTTCACTCAATCATTCCAAGCTCAGTTGCCTCAGTCAACCGTAAGGAGAAGACGTGCCTTGTCGAGGAAGTTCACCTCCCTGCAACATATCGCATGAGGAACCTCGCGAGCTCACGAGCAATGTGATTAATTCTCCGTAAAACAAACAAAAACGCTTAGTTCACAAGTGATAAAAAAAAATTTAAGTCACTTGATCTTGGCCTCGATAAGAGCATGGGTCTGCGACTGTGTACTAGAGAAAAATTCAGTTATCGATCTCTCGATCGATACGATACGATGACGTAGATACATGATGTTACCATGGTGGTGCAAGTCTACTCGGATACTCGAGGTGATTGAACGAAGTTGGTTCCACGATTTTCCCTACTAGGAGATTCCAGTGCCCAAAACTACCAAGGTATGTCTACTTGTGTGTCTTTTCTGGATTGTAACTACTGGGGTCATGATCAGTAGTTGGGAATAGACAAACCAATTTATTGTTTATTAAAAAAATATATTAATTACGCAGAAAACTGTGAATCAGATTCACTGGAGACTTTATGACATTGTCTTGTGAAGACTGAGCTCCTCTAATACAAGGGGGTGTAGGTCAATTTGCGGCCGCAGTCAGTCTTGGCTGTGCAAAATTTCACCTTTTGATCTGTGACTTGAACCATCTATCAGTCCTTAATTTAATTCTTAAGGTGCCAGGGACATAATCAATGTCATTAACAATTGTGAGAACATGTAGGGTCACATTGTACTGACATGAGCTAGGGAAGTAATGGGAATTTCTGTTGTGCTGCCTTAATGTGTGAAAGTTATGAGGCTAATGCACCTATCAATGTAATCCCTGACTACCACTAATACAGGCTGAGGTGGGGGTTTGCATCACTGAAATTTACAATTCCCCACCTACTGGGGTAATACTGGTGATGCAAACCCCGACCAAGTCTCGACCTGCGAACCCCGGGAATACTGGGGCTAGGGGGGGATTTGTACAGTTGTGTGGTGTTGGTCTAGTGATGTATGAACGTAATAGCTAGTACCCGAGCACTCCTTCCTAAACTGAAAGCACACACCTTTGCTGTCCAAGTGAATTTCTTTAGTGAAGACAAATCCCCACTATGTTGGGGAAATTTAGCAATCAATTCCCCCACCATCCCCAACCTTTCCCCACCCTCAGCCCGTATTAGTGGTATAGTAGTCCTATAGTAGTTGGGCATTACATTGATAGGTGCATAATGCAACCACACATAGCTCCAACACATCACCAGGTTGTGGTCATTACAGTTGCTGGTGATAGTACACAAAGGGGAGGTGGCATTGGTAAATTCTTGGGATGGGAAATGTAGTATCTCCTAGCAACCAGGTGACAGTTTACAAGCAATCATGTATGTACACATCAGCCTTTGTGGTTTCTTTGTGGTCTCCACCCAAAATTTATTGTGGTCAGACATCATGCCATTTGTGACTGACCCTTAATTTAACACCTGCTTACTGTAAGGTGCATGTTAGCAACAAAGATCTTTGGAATCACAATGAAATGGCTGCTGAAGCTTTGTAGCATATTATTGGAGATTCTTTAGTCTTGTGAGCAGTGTATACTTGGTTTTATAGTTTTTGATTTGTGGGTTACCTTTGAGTTTGACTAGTCGCTGATCTACCTACAGCAAGAGCCTGTGTGATACCCTGTTATATTGCCTTGTATAGCAGAATGAAGCAAACAAAAAGAAAGCCAGATACCTTATCCAGCCCAGTACAGCAGCATAATTATGTTTTTTCTAGGGCTGAGTGAATGATCATTTTATTATCGTAAACTATTCGCAATAGTGAACATTTCATACAAGGACAGATCCAGGGGGGATCTCAAGACTCCCCTTTAGGTGAGAACCTCAAACAGGAAATCTAAGAGAGAGAGAGAGTACGAGAAGGGAGTGAAAGATCGATATACTCTAATAGAGCAGTCGCAAACTATTCATATGTTGATAACGCATGTTTAAAGTTCAGCAAATAGTGGAAGACATGTGCTTATTGTGAGTTGAAGAGCTAGCAACTGCAAGGAAGCAAATGGCATTTGTGGTCACTGATATTGTTGTATAGGTACGCCTGACTTGAAGGATACATTTTACGTATGAATGCTACAACTATAGGCTGGAATGTGCTGAGTTGCATTTTGTGGACTTTAGGGGTGTTACCCTCCACACCCCCTCTTGGATCTACCCCTGTCACGATACATAGTACTTGCTCATACCAAGAGTTCTTAATAATTTGTATGGGGAAGAGTGTCTAACTGGAGTACATTCAGCAAACACACGCAAGTGACACCTCAGGCTTCTCTTAGAACAAAGGCTTGATCTTATCAACACCAATCCCCCATACAAATATTATGAACTCTTGCTTGTACTTAAATATCATGTTGTTCAGTATTCCTACAGGAAGCCTATATAGGTGCTACATTACTGCCATTGTCATTCTTGTTTACAGCAAGGTCCATTGTAACACTTGCTTTGAGGTTATGTAATGATGTTCACACCTCTCTACAGGGGTTAACCAAGTAGGTGGACTTACAAGCTGTTACAAGGATTATCTGTGAGGTATAGTACACAAACTACCAAAACCCTGTTGAAAATGTATTTTTTTACTTGGAGTAGCTCTTCATACGGCAGTCATATGAATATACAGCAGTCATATCGTACTGTATAGTAGGGACCACAAAGGAGTAGGCGTGGCCCACAACATAACACCCAAAAACCAGCCTCAATTTTCCCTGACGACGATGAGGCAGTATTGGTTTGGCCCAAACAAGCTTTCAGATTGACCCGAAATGCCTTCAACAAGTTGCTACAGAATTTTTGTTTTAAATTTATTTAGGAATTCTAGCTCTTTTAGTTAAGACCTCATTTGTACTAATAATAACTTTGAAGTGGGAAAAGTTAGGATTACTGGTGATTCTCCTTCCGTAGATAAGATGTGAAGCCAGAAGGTGATAATGTGTACCCAACACCCCCTGTGTCATCCTCAACATAAATAAACGGTCTGGAGTTTAAGATACCTTCAATTTCAATCAGCAAGGTGTTAAGTTGATCAAAGTTTAAAATAGTTCGACCCAGTGTCTTCTTCAGGCAACGCTTAACACTCTGAACTAGGCGTTCATAGAACCCACCCCACCAAGGGGCCCTTTCTACAACAAATTTCCATGAGATACGATTTCCCGCCCAAAATTTCTGGACTTCAGTAGAACGTATAATTTTGGTTACCTGTTTACTGGAAGACTTACATGTCTTGGCATTGTCAGAAACAATGGTAGCTGGGAGCCCTCTGCGACTAGCAAATCGACGTAGGGCCAATAGAAAGGTGTCTACTCTAATGTCTCTGGTTAACTCTAAACGTACTGTACGGGTCGCAGTGCAAGTAAATAAGCAAACATAGACCTTTTCTTACCTTTCATCAGACTGCCCTTCATTAGACTGCCCTTCATTAGACTGCCCTTCATTAGACTGCCCTTCATTAGACTGCCCTTCATTAACCACATTAATATACAGGGGCCCTGCAAAATCCACACCAGTATGTGAAAACGGTGGGTCTTCAAGTACTCTTTCTGTAGGTAGATCTGGTGGGAGAACTGAACCATAGGAATGACCCAGTCTTCTGCAAGTCACACATGATCTAACTACCTTGCGAGTAGTCTGACGCCCCTTCAATACCCAAAATCTCTCTCTCATGAAGGTAAGGGTTTGATTCACTCCATTGTGTTTTACTGACTCATGTGCCTTAAGTATCAATAATGCAACAATAGGGTGGTTTGATGGTAAAAGAGCTGGTTGCTTGCCAGATAAAGGCAACTGAGAGAGATTGATCCTACCCCGGCATCTCAACACTTGTTTATCATCAAGAAACAAACCAAATTGGTCTATGAGAGGGGGGCATGGGCCAAGTGGCTTGAGCAAATAACAGAATTCACAATCAAATGACAGTTTCTGGATGGTACGAATCCATAGAGCTTCAGCATCAGTAATCTCCTTACCATTCAAGGAGGATCCACAATCGGTCCGGTCTACAGTTCCTCTTAATCGATTAATGAATCTAAGTACATAGGCCGTCACCCTTAACAATTTTCCAATATCACTATAATGAGAACTATTCATCAAATTACTCATACAGGCTACAGGACACTCCTTTGTCTGGTCTTGGCTGGTTAATACCTGAGTGAATGTGGCAGGGTTCCTTAACAATTCAACCTCAGCTTCCTCATTACAATCATCACCCAATTCAGGGGTGTTAATCACAGCACGAGCAATAAACGAGGGTCCATCCCACCACAACCTGCTCTTCAACAGTTCCTTAGCAGATAAACCTTGGGAAGGGAGATCTGTGGGATTCTGTGTACCTGGGCAATGGTTCCAAACACTAGGGTTCGTCAACTTCCTAATTTCCTCCACCCTATGCTGAACATATTGTTTCCATCCCTTTCTATTACAAATCCAGTACAGGACTGTCATGGAGTCGGTCCAGAGATAAGTGCCATGCAGGACTGGCAATGACAATGACACAGAATGTACTAGTCTAGCTAATATCAAGGCACCCGAGAGCTCTAGCCGTGGAATGGTTTGCTTCCTTGTAGGGGTAACCCGAGTCTTGGAGCAAAGCAATCTAAACTTCAGTGTGATCATCCGCATAAGTTGAACTGATGTATAAAACTACTGCATACGCTTGTTCGGATTCATCATAGAACCCATGGAGACCAATAGAGGTAGGGTATTGGTCAACAAGGATACAACATCTAGGCACTCTTAATTCAGCAAAATTCTCCAGATTGCTCACTCATCCTTTCCTCAGTTCTTCAGGTAAGGGCTCGTCCCAATTCACGCGGTCATTACATAGGTCTTGAAACATCACCTTTAGTGTGATCACGAATGGACTCAATAGCCCCAAGAGGTCGAACAAACTTGTAGTCACCTTAAGGACAGATCTCTTAGTTTTAGACAGTTTGCTGGCATGTTGCAACAACTCACTAAAATCAAATGCAAACTCATCACTGAAACTGTTCCAATCGATGCCAAGCAGCTTGCACACACTATTTTCAACACATGTTACTTCAGAAGACCCTTTCGATTCGTCTTCCCCCCCCCCCCCCTTTGGGATGGTAGACAACACTCAGATTGCTGTATTAATTTCAGGAGGTCAATAGAATTTGAATCCCATTTTCTGAGATTAAACCCTCCTCGATACATGAAGTGCTTAGATACCCTATATAGCTCAAAGGCTTCTGGAACATTTGCACCTCAGGTCATCAACGTAAAGAGATTGATCAATCAGGTCAACTATTCGAGGATATTCAGAACCATACTTTTCTACATGTAGTGCAATGACAGCCCCTAATACTGCAAGTGATGGCCTTAACCCAAACACTAGTCTTGTAAATCTGTACGAAACTATTTCGCTGTCTGCCTTAAAGGGTTCTTTCAGCCAGAGGAATCGAAGCATGTCTCTATCTTCCTTTGCTATGCCGACCATAAGAAAGGCCTTTTCTATATCAGCAACAAGAGCGACTTCAGAATCGAATCATTACGTTAAACAGCTTGGGAATAAGATTCGGCCCAACTTGCAAGCAATAATTAAGTGAGAGATTATCAGGAGAAGAAGCAGAGCCGTCATAGACAATTCGCACATTTGTGGTGCTTCTATTCTGTTTCACTACAGGATGATGCAGCATGTAATGGACACAAGTGTCATGGGCCATTGGATTACCATTCACTACAGGTTCAATAATACCAAGACTCAGCTGCTCTGTTATTAGGGATTGGTATTCTCTCAGAATGTCAGGTTCTTTGTTCAACCTTCTCTGTAAGTACTTCAGTCGATTGAAACATAAATTGTAATGATCTGGAACTTCACACCTTTCCCGAAGCCATGGCAGGCCTACTTCATACCGTCCCTGTGTGAACTTGACATTGGTAAGAAAGAGCTCATTGTTACATAAATCAGTGTCACTTGAATCTTCACCAATCCCTATAGATTCAACCTCCCAAAACAATCTCAGAACATCTGTAAGTCCATCTCCATTACAGTCAGATAGCCCCAGTGTGCCGGTTAGCTTACACAAAGACAAATGTGTTGGACAGACTGGACATTGCTAAAGATCCAGATAGCAACCAATCCAACTTACTCCGGACTGCTGTAGGGCCTCCTTCAATTTGAACTACTTCCTCCCCCACGATACTCCAATAATAGTCCGATCCTATAAGCACGTCAATCCCTTCAGGGGAATCAGAGGGTGGGTCTGCCAAATCCAGTTTAAGCAAACTAGGAAACCGCTCCAAATTGACGACCAGGTTTGGTTGGGAGGAACAGATGGTTGGGAACCATAAGGCTTGTAGTTGCAAACTATCACTGCCATTAAGTTTCTTTAGACGAATCTGAACCAGGTCACAACTCTTCCCCTTGAATCCTGGTTCACCAAATGTATTCAACTGCAGTCTTTCCCTTTTAAGAGGTTTCAGGTTAAGATGCCTCACAAGTGTATCAATGACATACGATCTTTGGCTGCCAGTGTCAAAGAGAATTCGGACATTACCAGACCTACCACTAGTGCCATCAGAAGCTAGTGCACAAGCTGTTTGCAGTAAAACCAATTTATCTCCACTTGCAGCAGAGTTACTGGAAGTGTTTGAAGTGTTGGAAGTGGTTTCTATAGCCTCAGTGGGAGGAGTTGGTTGTTCAGTAACAGGTGTGTCCTTGTTACAAATGGATTGATGGTGCCTTTTATGACAATGCCTGCATTTCTTGGTAGATTCACATTGCTTTGCATGATGTTGTGGCTTCAAACAATTAAAACATCTCCCTGTTCGAATCAAAAAGGCACGCCTGTCCTTCACATCCTTAACACTAGAACAATCAGAAGGATAGTGATCTCCTGTACAGTAAACACACCTATGTGTTTGCCCTCCAGCATAGAGGGAACTAGCAGTGGAATTAGTTTTTGTTGTGTGAGTTGTCTTAATTGACATTCCCTCAAGCACATTAGTAGTTTCTCTGGCCTCTACTTCAGTTTTGATCGTCTCCAACAGATCCTGTGATTCCAAACCTCTCCAGGGTGTGCTCTGGCCATTCTCAGTCGAACTTCATTAGGGAGCTTGGGCATAATCAAAGGAATAAGCATGATATCATAATGGTCCTGATTTATACCCAAGGATTCCAGTCCTCTAGTGTGGACAATGATCTTCACTTCTTAATGATGAAGGTCTGTCTAAAGTACCATTAGGAAGTTTCGTCAGCTCGTCCATGTGGGCTGCTATAATGGTCTGCTTTTGTCCAAATCTCTCTGTTAAAAGGGCCACTGCTGCGTCATAATTGTCATCAGTTAAAGTCAGACCTTGTACCACCTTGCTAGCTGTCCCTTCTAGTAGTGAGCAAAGATAGTTAAACTTGTCAACCTTAGAAATATCAGGATTATCATGGACAGCTGACTTAAACGAGTCCCAGAAGCTCATCCAAGTTATGACATTTCCTCTGAACTTCAGCAACTCCAACTTGGGCAAACGTGTTCTAGCAGAGGGCATCAAGGCAGGAGTCCCAGCAGTGGGCGGTGTTACCCCAGCTGCTGTAGTAGAGGTCGCAACCGTTGGCTTAAGAAAGACTTCGATTCACCTCCAATAATCGAGAATCCTAGCGGTAATCACTTCAGATTCATCTATCTCACGTTCTATATCATCAACTCCACAGAGCGCTAAAACTTTGTTGTTGATTTTTTGTAACACATTTAATTTATTCTGCAATTGTTCAAAAACAACATTTAAATGGCTGACCTTTTCTCCTGTTGCTGGGCTTGTCAGTGCTTCGCCGAGCTCACGTGTAAGCTTCGTAATCACTCCCTGGTGACCAGCTCTCACAGCCTTCAGTCTCTCCAAGTCCATCCTCTCAAACGACAGTCCGGCTAAAAACAAGTAGACAAAGCGAGAGATAACTTTCACAAAATCGGAAGTATACCTCTACGGGTGCCTGTAAACCCGGTACCAAGGAATTAGCGTTTCAGGTTCTTCTGTAGAGGTCCTGCCCCACATTGGGCGCTACTTGTCATAAATCTTAAGCCGGTCTTCTCCGCCAAACTTGAACAACAGTGTCTCCCTCACATCTGACCGGCTCACACGTGTCAGTGCTCTTTTATTCTTATTAACACACACAAAAATTCACGTGATACAGCAAAAATGTGCATGTAATATTACAAAACCTATTACACATGCTTCTTAAACAGCCTATTTGGGACTCCTGCATTGGCAGCAGTGGTAGCTCCTCCCGATCTCAAACTGTGGAGTCCAAATTCTGCTGCTGAGAATCCTAGCTTCTTGTTGTACAGGTCACTCATGCAAGTATAACTTATCTTACCAGATTGTCTGAGTACCTTACCATTTTTTTGTGCTTTGAATTGCACAGAATAGGAAGCATTAGTCATTACATCTTATGCCTGTCCTCTCCATATAGCGCTCCAGCATAGCTACAGGGCATGTACTGGATCCAGTCCTGGCTATCAGCACTTCATCCCCTTGACGAAGATGGTCATTCTTGCTTGAGGCAATGTAGACCTTTAACATCTCACCTTCATTTGTGCAGTCACATGCCCTTAAATCCACTATCTCCTAAAAGCGAAAGAAACCCACAAACCCGAGTAAGCAAGCAGTTGCCAGCCTTAGATCTGAGAAGGTGCCAGAGCCATTCACATCTGCAACTATTGCCTCCAACATATCCACCGTTATTGGCTCCTTCTTTACAGCAGGCTTTGCCAACTTGCGTTGAAGCCCTCCTAGTGTATCTCTTACTCAGGGGTGGGATGAGGGAGTAATCAAACCCATACATGAGTGCACCCACGACAGTACATTGCAAGCCTCCTCCACAGCAGACTTAGATTTGGTCTCCTCTCCCAGGTATTGGAGATATAAAACGAACTCATGCGGTCTAGCCAGGATTGGTGAGAGTTTGTAAGAAGCCGCCCATCTCTTCCACCTCCTGAAGGCACCAAGGTACTTCTTGACTGTGCTGTCTGCCCTGCTATGGAGGATGGTGTTAGGCAGCTGGCCAGGTCCTTCAAATAGGGATGTGTCAGCTCGTCTAGTAGCTTCCAACTTCCTTGCTAAAAGACATCTGTAACAGTATAGCAGTAAACAATGAGGGAATTTAAAAAAAAAATCTCTTATGTAGCTATGAGGCACTGAACACACTTAGGTTAGGACATACAACATAGCACATATTGGCCTCCAGCTGTGACCGACAATCATAATAGAACCCTTACAGGTCATACCGACTAGCCTCTTTGCTGTGGCCAAGGATAATGGAGTGTCATTATTGGTCATACCTAATAGGCTAATTATTTTGCCGAATGAGAAAGTCATACCCAGTACCAATTATGGGTTGTGGTGTCCTCTCGCTGTGACCATCAGATGGTGGGAGGTAAGGGGTTTTACATCTTTGGGTCATACTCCAGCTTCTTGCTGGTAACATTAAAGTGACTGGTGTACTTATGGGTCATACATACCAGCTTCTTGCTGTGACCCTAGTTAAATTGGGAACCTGCATCCATCTTAAACACAGGACATAACTAGTAGCCGGTCAGGATAAGTAGGACTAGGTGGTCATACATACCAACTTCAGCTGTGACCAAAAAGGGAAGTGCTAAAAGCCGGAACGGAATGGAACGGAACGGGGCGCGCGCCAAGTGAATAAATCGTTTTTTGCAGATTGTACACTGTTTCTTACCATTACATAGTGACTAGAATTGTGCTGGAGTTAGTTTTCTTCTACTTGTAGGCATGCTAGAAATCGCTCGCTCGAAGTTTCTATTTAATGCCCACTTCACGAAAGCGTTTTGCAATTACCTACGCTGAAAAACTATTATTTAACCTGCTAAACTATTATTTTGTAAGCACTGTAAGCATATGATTCACAGCCACTAACATACACTGTGGTTAACTGTCGTAAATTATTGCCCATGCTGGCAGACTTCAGAAAACCATCCTCGCTGTTTCTGAAGAGTTGGACACGACTATAACATGAAAATACGACAGTAGTTTACCTTTTAGAATGTTAAGGAAGCAATTCTACATCAGGATTAAACAGAATTTGATGGATTGGTAAGAGCACAACATGCTACATGGCGGGCATTAAATAGAAACTTCGAGAGTGCGATTTCTAGCTTGCATATAAGTGGAAGGAAATGAACTCTAGCACAATTCTAGTCACTATATGGCAGTTGAAAACGATGCAACATCTGTCTCAAATGATTCTTCTACTTGGCGAGCGCCCCAATTGGTTCCGTTCCATTCCGTTCCGGCTTTTAGCACTACCCGACCAAAAATCTTTCCACACTAGGACTTAGCAACCATATAATTACTTTAGGTTAGACAATATCTGACATAGCAAACCTCATCAGGGCATGTTGGTCATATATACCAGCCTCATGCTGTGACCATTTACTTTTACCATTTACCCATTCTGTGTTTTCTAGTCACTTTTGTGGAACTCTAACCTAAGGGCTAATACTGGTGTATTTGGAAGATCTTTAAATAGGCTAGTACCTACACAGCCTGTTAAAATTAAGTCTGGAATATTAGGCAACATCAAGTGCTCCGCCACAAACTCTGCTGAGTCCACCCCATTAGATAAGATTAAAGGCCAGAATGGAGATGACATCCACTGAGGAACTAACAAGGTACCCTTTGCATTGCAGTTTTGGGCATGTCTGATAACTCGGGGGATTAGCTAGATAGGTGGAAACCACCAGTTGTCCTCAGCCACGTCACAAGTGAACGTGACCCAGAACCTTGAGTTAAGTCTTTCTAACTGCATTTACATGATTAGCAGACCTATCCACTGTGTGGGGGTGTCTAACCACTGAAAAACTGAAGAGTTTAACATGTAGTCATAATAGTCTATTATACGACTGTAGTAATCGGCCAGCTCGTTCTCCCTCCTTGGAATCCACTCTGACTCAATTCTGATTTTGTTTCTTAAACAGGTTACAAATATACTTAGGGCTTCTGATTGGAGAGCAGCCTGCCTACTTCCATATTGGACTATTCTTACTACGTTCTGGTTATCAGAAAACCAGCGAATCCGTTCGTTCATTAACTTTTTCTGAAAGGCATTTAACATCTCACAATTCCTGCCATGTTGAACTCTTATCTGCAACCCCTGGGGACCACTGGCTATTAGCAACTAAATTTCCATGCTCCACCATAACCTGTCGAACTTGCATCTGAGTATAAAATCCTGACTGCTGATGGTTTGGGCCAAATGTGTTGCCCATTAAAGTTTGAAATTTCAGTGAGCCAAAATTCTATCTCTTGTAAGCTTCATCTGTTAAATTTACTCGGTGACACCAAACGACTTTGCTGTAGTGATGTGCAATATACCGAAAAATTATTGACATTGCAATATTTTTTTCAATACCGATATTGTATCGAATCTCAATATTTTTATAACTGTTATCAATATTTATCGTATAGTCAATATTTTGCTAAAATTTTCAATTATTATATTGAGTAATATTCTGGTAATTTACAACTTTTGGTGTGTGATTGTGCAATCACGGTAGAAATGAAGCTCAGTTCTGTACAGTTTAGCCATTTTAAAAGTGTCTATCAGTTTCCAAGGCTTGTTATTACCTTCATCACAAATTCTATAAAGCATAGCCGCTAATTATAAACATTTGCCCCACGCAATTAATCAAAAGAAAAAATACCGAAAAAGTATCGAAATTTCAATATTTTACCAATTATCATATCAATATCATACCGAAGCCAAAATCCTAATATCGCACATCACTACTTTGCTGTTTAAGGCAGCATACAAGCTTCGGGTCATCAGTCTGGTAACCGAACCTAAGGCAAGGGACATTGAAGTGATTTTCCAATTACACTGGCCAATTGCTTTGCTGGGAGGAGTCTCTTTTGTTTGGCTTCAGACAGCTTAGCTTTAAGAGTGGAGATCTTTTCAGCTGGTACCGAAAACTCACCAAGGGCCAAATCAATGTAAAACCCAAGCCATTGATAGTTCCCAAACACACTTCTCTATGTTAACAATAGGCCCAGCTGATTCTAGGTCCTGTTTAACTTTTACACTTTCGACTGTTGCCTTGGCTTTTCCTTTTACTACTACAATTCCATCATCCATCAAAGTAAATAATAGCTTTTAAGCCTCTGCCATGCCAGTACCTCACTAATGGTCTCATTAATTTTGTATTTGGGTAACAGCAAGAGTTCATAATATAGTAATGGGTACTATATATTATGAACTCTTGGTAACAGACAATGGACAACCCAAAGGGAAGGACTTTAAAGGCATACTAATTCTCCATGCCATCCACATCCCAATGGAACCCCAGATATTTGTAGTGTTTGTGCCAAATATCAACATGGTAGTACCCAGATTTGATTTTAAATAGGTACTCACCTTGTTCAAACATCAGTGCTGCTTTGGACATGCAAAAACTGATTCAGGTGCCTCAGGTTAAGCACCAGGCGTAGTTTAACTTCTGGATTGCTCACAACTGACAATGGGCTACACACCTCAGGCTTACTCTGTACTTTCATCACACAGCGGTTTAAAATCAAACTCTTTACTGCCTCATTTACAAACTCACAGTGTAACTGTGAAGAATGGTGGTTATGTTGGGAAAAGGAGGGGAACAAACTTTAACGGCAAGCGGTAACCATTCTCTATACAGTCCAGGATGGGAGGGGGGAGCATGCAGGACATTCTTGCCAAAACTGTATTTTTTGTTTGGGCCTTCCTTGGACATCTCAATGTTGGAGGCACTTCAACCTCCCAAATTCTTGTCATGTCAACTAACAGGCCCTCAGAGGGGTAGGTGTCAACTACTTCAGAGGTATACCAAACATCAACCATGCTTTGAGAATCATTTACACATTATAATGGCACACATGATTCAGCAGTATCATTATCAACACATTCACTAGACTCAGATATGACACCTATGATTCAGCAATGCTTACCACAGGCTGACCAAAAGAATACTGTTTTCCCTTAAGAGGGTAGCTTGCTGCTAGGTGCCCAAATGCCCCACATGTAAAACAGGGCTCCAGGACTTTTGACCAGTTTTGTCTCTGAGGTGTGAGGGACATCAATGACTGAGGTGGTGTAGGTGATGTGCCTGTTCTTGAGCTGGGCCCAGAAGTATCCCACTGGGGATCCCGGAACGAATATGGGTAAGGCTGCTGTCTCCAGCCTCCTCTTCCACCACCTCGCTGTCGTTTGCTGGCCTCTTCAAACTCTTTGAATTCATTCATGCTCAGCCTCCTTTTCTGAGCGGCAAAGGTGCTTCTCATCATCCTCATTGTCCCTGAGGGGATCGCTGTGATAATGGCGAACGGTATCCCAGCCAAATCTGGAGTGGTCCGCCACTTTTATGTGCTTCTGCCGCTTTTTCAGAGAAGACGCACCTTCCTCTAAAAACTGTGTTACCCTTGACAGTGAGGCCTTCTCTCTGGGGTCAGAGGGCGCAATCTTCTCCAACTCCTTCTTCAAGGACACGGTGGATTCTTCAACCTCCAGGTTGAATTATAAACTGCATCTCATTTCCTTTTTTCCGGAACTGGTAAGATGGCCCTGAGATCTTTCGCGATATCTCCTGTGCTGTTCTTTCTTGTGCAAGTTGTGTAGATGTCACCTCTCCCTTTACTTTGGCGATAACTGAGGTTAGCTTCATGTCCATCTCTCGCTGGTTTTGACTGAGCTTCTCCATAAGATCAATCTTTTCTTTCACCATCTTGGATCGTGATGATAAATAACACAGCCAACCTGTTCACACACATGGCCTAGAGTGAATTGCCGTATAGCTGGTAATTTTCGAAAGGTTTTTATTTTCGGATATTTTGAAGAGGCCCTTCTCTTCGAAAATAAATTCCCACGTCTGGTTGTTCTTCGAAAATAAATTCCCATAAGTGAAAGCAGCGATCCAACTTTTGGTGATTCATTTGCGAGTTTTTGTTTAGTATTACTGATGATAATGGGTAAACTGTATCATTACTGTGCCAATAACCTGAAAAAAGGTGATCCAGAATGAGAATTGATGCCATCTGCTCTAGAATCAGTATGGTAGATAGCTAGCTAGCTACGATTGAGCCAGTGAATTTACTCCACTCGAGACTCCCTCAGTCTTCTCTCCAGTGCACAGGGATGAGGATTATTCCATCGGTAAGTCAGATTTTGACAAACATTTGCGCATCTTCATACTTTGTGACATGAATTTCAATTTATTTGAAATCCATCCGGACTTCGAAATATGCACTCTTCGAAATTAAAATCCTTCGAAATTCAGATTTTGCTTCTTGTGCACATGGGAGCTTATTTTCTTGCTAATTCACTGCATTCAAACACTAGAAAATACACTTCTTATTGTTTTACTATAATTTAATATCGTGCACTACTGTAGCTTGATTCAGTACTTTTTATCAATGTGCTATAGTCCCTACTCTAGTTGAAAATTCCAAATATTTTGTGTATTTATACTATCAAGAGATTATACGAGAGGGGTAATTGTATTAAGAGATTATATGATTATCCCAACTGCCAGTTAGTCCTCTACAAACCCACCACAACAATTACAGTGACTGTGTATAGTAAAGAAATGTTGTTGGTACTTAATAATAGGGATCACAAGGTTTGTATTTTCAAAAAAAATGTTTGCCACAATATAGCACCATGTTCCTTCATAAATGAAGAAGCACTGGTGTTTGTTGGATACAGTTAAATTAAGTGATCAAAGGGCTTCTGATAAGTTTCTACAAAATTTAAGGAATTTTCTAATGAGTGTTACAGGCTTAATTTTTTTTCCAGGACATAACATTTTACACACTGCTGGAGATAACTTGTACTATGAGCTTGCTTCCTTCTTTGTACGTAGTGGCTATTGGCACTGACCAAACAACTCAAGCATCAAAAACACTAGTTGTATGAAGGTAAGTGTTTGGTGGGTTCAAGGTGAGCTAGGGTTGGAGGGAGCAAACACGTACAGACACGAACACACGTGGACAGACATACACAAGTACACTTGGATTTTGCCAAACCAGGCTTGCATGCGACCAGCTATGAATACGTGCCACCTGGTTTATTAGCTGTCGTCCATATGCAAAAACCATGACATTTATACTGCGATACTAAATTTCAATACTGCACCAAATTTAGCAAAACAGTCTCACCTCACAAGAATTTGTACTGGCAGGGTAGTGGTGGCTTATTCCATGTTGTATCTATAGATACATGTAAGTGAAAAGAGCTGTGCCGTGGCTTGTACATAACTGTATGACTGATCCATTTGTAGACATGTAGATAATATTTTTACCATTTAGCTGAAAATTATACAGTACCTACCTATAGTGTTCATCTCAGTTTGCAAATTATTATTAACATCATCCGGTAAGGAACACACAGTAGAGGTGTGCACTTGCCATACAATTTACTGTATACTGTACATATCATAAACAAGTTCATCTTGTACTACGTCTAAAAACCAGGTGCCCATATGGTTAATACTACCTAAATAGCGACAATGTGTATAATTTAGTTTGGATTTGTAAATATTGTCATTTTACTCTATTTCTTAATTCATGAATTGTTTTGTAATGTAAGTACAGGACATTTCCCTCCCCCTCCCCCCTTCACCTCGAAGAATTCGTTATTTCTGGTAGCCTATACGAAGCTAGATATACCATTTTTGGTTGCTTACACCCATAAAGCCCATAGTCAAATAGGTATTCATTATGTGTTGAGAAACTCACTTATGTGTTGAGAAACTCACTTCAGTTTTTCAAGAATAACTATATCAAAGTGATAGTTTACCTACCGGGAAGGTTTATACTGGCACTGTACAGCCTTCATTTCTTACAAAATGGGTGTACACATTTTTGGGAAACAACATAAGTAAACATAATCGACTAATTAAATAAATCAAATATCTATATGTGTATTTGAGTATGTAAGCGTATTGTATACTTTTAGTCAAAAAGGGGAAAAAATTGTCAGTAAATGGCACTAATTTAGACACACCCACTTGTTACTTTAATGTAATGTCAGTGTGTGCCATGCGATATTACTTGGAGTTAACCCATTCACTTCCAAATTCCCAGGTATCACTTGCCAAATTGCCAAACCACATCATACTAACTGTCCAATACACAGAACTGCTTAGTAACCATATGTCTAAATACTCGCTAAAAACTAAGTATGTTGATTTTGTTTACAACAGTAATACACAATGAAAAACCAGCTCAAACAAACAATGGAATCCCAACTAACTATTTACAAAGGTGTATTACACTCCAAAGAACTATTCTATATACGTAGTTTACTTACATTCCACAGTTGGTTTCTTTGTGTTTTGTTCCATTTTGCTGTTGTGCATGTGTCGTGTCCACCATGCCACGTCTGAGATAAAGCAGTCGACTATTGACTTTACCTGTCTCCATCAGTGTTTAACACTTTCTTTGTTTTAAACTCGAAGAACGATTTAATTTGCTTACGTATTATAAAAGGTTACACTTTACGCTACTACATAACAAACGTGCACTAGTCCTGGAGGGATCCAGTTATCCCAGAAATGGGACCTCTATAGGTATGTCCATTTCAGTACTAGCACAGTTATAGTGAGGCTAAAGTTTATTCTGTGAGTGAGTTATGATGCCATGCCACCATATGGCAGCAGCGCTATTAATGGTTGACTTTTTTTTTGTTGTTGTTTTTTAAAATCTTTAACAGTTTAATAGAATTCATTAACATTGTGTAATCTAGGTGATTAATAGCATCTTTAAATGTTTAGTTGATTTCACATGTTCATTCAATTTTGTACCTTCACTGTATGGTGATAGACATTACAGTACTTCTATTATGACTGAGGATAACTTTTCATAACCACCCCTCAATTGCACCTTAGTTCTGACATACAGTAGCTACTAGTTGTGCACAGTTGTGTGTGCAGATGTTTATTGACATAATTAAAGCAAGTATACAATGAAACATTCACTATGTTGTGTAAGCTATCATACTCTTGTACACATTTTAGTATTCTATTAGTGATGGATCTAAGTTCCACTGCTGTGATAAAGGTGAGAAAAGGTGGGTATTTGAACCATTTGAATCTTCGTTGACTGGGTTGTATTACTAACTTCTAATCTCTCAGTGAAAGATTACCAAAATTAAAGCTTGACAGGATTTTAACATCCCCACTACTTTGGAAAGGTAGTTGATTCCACCATTAATGTTTTATCTATCCACAACTCTTACCTCACCCTTCAAGTTACAATTAATATTGTCCAGAACTTGTGTAAGAAGGTTACAGTCTAATGGATTTTGTGTATGCTAAAAGTTAGCCATCCAATGGATCATGTGATACAAATAGGTAATCAACAATTTTATGTGTTTTGTTTGTAGCTATACATCTACTGTACACATGTAGTGTGTGTGTGCGTGTGCGTGTGCGTGTGCGTGTGCGTGTGTGTGGAGAGAGCTGTGAATGGATGAATGTGTACTGTGCTAGCACAAGTGTTATATATGTGACTTGACAGAGCAGATGTGAAATATTATAGTTGTATGATTTTATCAGTGAATTGGTTGACCATAAGAATTTCATTGAGCAGCCATTGATAGCTTATATTGCACATTCCATGATCATGTTGCCATTAAAAAGATTCATACCAATGGTTTAATTTAATTAGTTGAAAGGTTAATAGAATAGATATCTGTCTCAGCTTACTGCTAAACTCTAGTTGTAGCAAGAATCATGTAGGTATGCCTCCTACAATATGATAGAAGATAAATTATGTTCAGTTCTAAATGTGGTTCCTGAAGGACATGACTAAAACACGGAATGGACTACCAAACAGACTAGCAAACAGTCTGGGAAGATCTTGCCTGAAAACATTTTTTGGCCATAGAAGTTCACTGTATAGGTGCTAGGAAGAATACATGCAACAATGACCTGAAACAAACCTCTGAACATGATGTCGAAGTGTGCTCAAGCTGATATTAAGCCCTGCGCTTTAAAATAGTCTGAAATTAAGTTCAGTCTGAAAAATAGTCGGAAATTAAGTTGAAATTAAGTTCACTTTCAGCTTAAGCCTGTTAAGACACTATGTTACTTGGATTTCGTGGTCTGGTGAATTGCTATAATTAGTTTGACTGGCTAATCTTTAGCTCATGGCGGGACCACATTGTATTTAACCAGCTGGTAAGTCACTGGCTACTACAAATTAATATAGTTTGTGTTATTTTGTTTACAACACTAACCACTGTCACAGGTGCTCACACTGGCAGACTTACACTTTGTAATTATCCCAGGCTAAGGCAGTAGCAGCGATATGGTGAGTTTCCATGGCAAAAATGTTTTCAGGGAAGTACCTTCTAGTCCATTTGCAATTCTGTTACAACCAAACAGCTTTTTGAAGATTGGTTGCTAAGGAAATACAGTAACTATTGTTTAAGTATAGATGACACTACTGCTGCTGTATGATGTTAGTACATGTATTGTGGATAATGATTTTAATATTATTTACAGTATGGTGGTACTGTAAAGGATCATGGAGGTTTGTGCTTTTTTACAGACCAGAAACAGTACTTTATGGTACATTGGCAGTGTTGGTTAGGCCCAAAAATGCCTTCAGTGTGACTTAAAACATTTCCAATAGGTTGCTACATTTAAAAATATTTTGTTTAGTGGAATATCTACTCACTCACTCACTCACTCACTCACTCACTCACTCACTCACTCACTCACTCACTCACTCACTCACTCACTCACTCACTCACTCCCTCCCTCGCTTGCTTGCTCGCTTGCTTCTTTACTACTTACAGATGAGCATAACTGAGGCGATAGGCTTTATTGTTTCACTATTAGACATCTACAGGTGTCTTGACATACCACAGTGTATACAATACACACATTATGGCAATTTCTTTTTGCTGACAGTACGAGATGGTGGGTGTGTCCTGTACATATGCAAACAAAAATGAAGGGCAGCCTTGAGGCTTTCTCTAAACAATTCAGTGAGTAGACACACTATAAAACAGTTGAGAAAATACTTCTGTGTGTAGTTTGCAGTTTAAAGTGGTTTGTTCGAGTTACGCTTCCCTGAACGCTTCCATAGCAGTGCATAGCAATGTAATTATTGAATTACAAATTAATCCATAAACTATGAAATAACTAAAATTACAATCTAATTATCTAGTTAAATTAATAGTAGCAAAGCAGTAGCACAACATCACTGGGATTATCCCAGATTCACTGCTAGATTGTTATAGCCTATATATTCTAACAAGCCATAGTGAGCACTGATAGTGATAGCCTAAACTATAGCTCGTCATAATGATACCAAAGTTGATGATTAAATATGTGAGCAATTCTGAGTGAGATTAATGCTGTGTTTTGGCATGGATTCCGTCTGGTTTGGTCTGACAAGTCATGCACAGCGAAACTTTAACCATAAATAACTCCCCAGAATTATTCCAGAGCTTTAAGATCCTGTATGTGTACAAAAGTTCAATGCTCAATACAACTGTCACAAGTTACTACCACGCAGCATAGCCAGTCTGTAGTAGTGATGTGCGATATTAGGATTTTGGTTTCAGTATGATATTGATATGATAATTGGTAAAATATTGAAATTTCGATACTTTTTCGGTATTTTTTCTTTTGATGAATTGTGTGGGGCAAATGTTTATAATTAGCGGCTATGCTTTATAGAATTTGTGTTGAAGGTAATAACAAGCCTTGGAAACTGGTAGACACTTTTAAAATGGCTAAACTGTACAGAACTGAGCTTCATTTCTACCGTGATTGCACAATCACACACCAAAAGTTGTAAATTACCAGAATATTACTCAATATATTGAAAATTTTAGCAAAATATTGACTATACGATAAATATTGATATCAGTTATAAAAATATTACAATATCGGTATTGAAAAAAATATTGCAATATCGACAATTTTTCGGTATATTGCACATCACTAGTCTGTAGGTCCTTCATTTTATCAGAAATGTCCCAAAATCTACAAAAACAAAAAATCAGCAATGTAAAGTTGAAATATTACTAATTTGCAGCTGCTTGATTGCTTTGATCTTAATTGGACAAATCACCTAATTTGTCCATCAATTTTTTTTTTGAGCCAGTGGACAAACTTTAAAATTTATACTCATATACATTTTGAAGACCTGAGAATTGATGCATACCTTGAGAAACTAATATGGCTTCAAGATCCTTTGCTTTGCACTTGCACCATATCTGTAGTAGCTGGCAGTAATCACAGTTGCTTTATGGAGCAGGATGTACCTGACCTCCTGTTCCTTTCTGGTCTATACAGAATATGAAATTATAATAAAAGGCATAACAGGCTAATGTACTACTATTAGGTGGATATTAGATATTGTGGATTCAAATTCTTTGAAAATTCATCTTGTTAGCTATGGAGTTTTTCTCAATGCATTTAACTTGTTGCATATTACACTCTAATAGAACATTCATAAATTGAAAGTTTATGATAAGCAATAATATGTATATAATGGGGACACTGAAGAACATAATACATAGGTGAAGAATGGAGTCTGATTAGGGATAATAGCCATAGAAAGTAGTAAAACAAGGGAGGTCGCCTACACCTGCTGATATACTAGTGGACATTTAATCCCTAATTCAGTCACTGAATCTAGGGATTAAATATCGACTAATATGTTTTCAGGTGTAGGCGACCTTCCTTGCTTTACTACTTTTTATATCTATGATTCTTAATCGAACTTAAAATTCTTGATTTTTCTTATACTTGTTTACTTGCTTTGTAACATAATTATTACTGGTGAACCCACACGTACTGCAAGAAAGGTAGAATGACGCCAGACATACCATTAAATTAATTTTGCATCTGAATGTGCTCCCCAATTATATCAGTTAATATGGAAAAGCAAAGCACCATTACGCTTCATTTTCAACCCAATACACGGCTTTAAGAACACTGCATGAAGGATGTTTGCAATCAATCTAATCACAACAGAAAACTCAGACAATTCCTGTTACGTAGAGAAGCCATCATGCTACGCTACAGCAAATTAACACCTTTTGCTATCAGTAAAGTTAAATGGGAGGATATAGGAGGTAAGTCCATGAAGCATGCATTGTATGTACTGAGTGGGGTATGCCAAAAGGCACCAGCTGGGCTGAAGTAATGTCTAACAGTGAAAAACTTGAGCACGTAGCCTTAACAGTTGTTGAGTTGCACATGTCTGATGGCATCAGGTAGGCAGTCAGTCTGTCAGTTAGTTAGTCAGTAGAAAATTCTGCTAAATAAGAGAAATAGAGCTGTACCGATAATCGGATCGGCCAAAATATCGGCCACCGATATAGCATTTTAAACCAATATTGGTATCGGTACAGAACAGTAGGAGAACCGATATCGCTACCGATATTTATACAGCAATAGTTTGTACATAAACGGATTATATAATGGTTTTCTACGTTATCCATGTGGCTGTTTAGTGGCAGTGGCTTATTGTTCACTGTACAGTAAGCGCTACGCTACGAGAAGCCATACAAATATACGTGATTCTAGTGTTTGTTGCTGGAAAGCTTACAAGTCTTAACAAATGAAGCAGTTACGTAGTACCTTTGTAATATAAAAGAACAGTCACAGGATAACCAAGGAAACCTACTGTATCAGCCTTCACACAAACCAATAAAATGCGGACCAATGCAGAAATATCCATTTAAGGCTTCATGGGAGTATGCATAAAAATGTTTGTGGGTGCCTAATTGTCTGGATTGCACAATAGAAACCCAAGCCACTATCACCACAGGCATAGAGTGTATATCCACGTGTTGTTGTAGAGTAGGTAAATGTACACTTTTGCACAGATTATCTATGACTTTTATTTGTAATGCAAATATCGGATCGACTATCGGTTATCGGCTTCTTTTGGTGGTATCCATATCGGATATCGGTACATGCCAAAAACCCATATCGGTACAGCTCTAAAGATATTCCATAGCAAGTTATCAGAAGCGTTTTTGGCTGCTCTCTAGACACTTGTATTTGCTTATATGTGAGGCTGGTTTTAAGGTGATATTTTTGGCTAGAAAATCCCAAACTTTCATGATCCCTAGTACTATATGATTTGAAAGCATTTTAGACACAGTTTTAAGCATATTTAAACATGCCAAAACTAACATAGCTTTTCGTACATGCCATGATTTTAGAATCAGCGTCATCTTTGTTAGCACAGATAGGGATACATGTGCTGTCATCGATTGGCAAAAAAAATAATATTAATAAACTTTACTGACAGACTGTTATTAATAATAATTAAATTGAATAATATGACAATGAAAACACTGTTGTATTACATTGAAAAACTATATTGATGGTCCAATTCATAGCTCGATTAACAATGTACTGTCACAAGTATATAAGATATTTTAGTAATTGTGTTGTAGAGAATGTGATAACAATTGTTATATCCAAAAACTCAACTTACCAATGATATGCAATGCTGACCATCTGAGATACAAGCCCTCCATCTTATAGAGTTTTGTTTAGATTTGAATGCTACATTTGATGATACAGTAGATACGCTGAGACTATTCCATTAAAGTATTTAAGATATTTCTAGAGTAGCTGTTAGAGGCAGTATTTTGGCAGGCACCATTCATTATTGAGACAATTCCTACTAAACAATATTACCATACTGTGTGATACATACAGTATATATTAGAATTGTGTATGTTATGTATTGCATTGATGTGATAGTTCATAGAAAATACAAGTATTAAAAAATGTGATGTTGAAGTCTGGTGAGCTTAATAGGTATGCTGAAATTAAAATCAGATATTTGATAAACACATCATTCAGTACTAATAGCACGTACCTGTATTCTGTGTGTGAGTGAAAGCAATTATGAGTTGCTGTATTGATGCTTTGAAAAATAAAATAATCATGAATAGGTTCATGTGTATATGAATAGCAGATATATGTATTGATGTTCCAACATAAAATTACGAATATTCCCAAAAGAGACATGTTATTACCAGAGCTGGGGTCGTTACTCTAAAAGTGTAACATTATATTGTACTTTACGTGGGAGGATCAAAGCAATGTCGCATATTGTATTGTCCATACAGTACTAATCATCTGCATAACTAACTGTATGAGTCATACAGTACAGTTATGCGCTTAATTGGGCAAATACAGTACAGTTATGCGGAGAATTTATTTGTGGAATGTTACGTAAACAACACACTGTAAATCACTAAAACCAACCAAACTAATCCTACGAGTTCATTATACGGCTAGGAATAGATTGTATAACACTTACTGATCATCTGATCACGAAGCTTTTTAAACACGACTCCACCCGGACAGCACGATTGATCACGTGTGTGACATTGTAAATCGCTAAAACTAGCTAAACTAATCCTATAAATTAGTTCTACGACTAGAAATAGATTAGTTAAACACTTACTGATATCCTTATCACCGAAAATCGTAGCGGTTTGAGTACTAGAGAAAATCGTTCCGAACCAGACGTGACCAGGAAGTACAATATAACACTTAAAGCACCGCCTTGCTTGTGTGTATGAAAAATACAGTACTCGGGGGGTGTCTCGAGGCAAATACAGCACTCGGCTTCGCCTCGTGCTGTATTGGCCTCTCGACGCACCCCCTCGTACTGTATTTTCCATACACACGTGCGGTGGTGCTTTAACTCTAACATATAGTACTCGTTATGCCATGTAATGCACTTCAGTTACATATTACAGAAAAAATGACAAGTTACATATTACTCAAAGGTTGTAACTAGTAATATTTTACATTTATTCATTACTAGATATAAAGTAAGTCCAACGTTCTAAATACAAGTTACCAGCTTACAACTATAAGTGGTATGAGCAAGACACTGGTTACTATGGTATAATTCAACTACAAAAACATACGTACGTTGTTGTAGAGGTGTACCAATAATCGGATTGGCTAAAAATATCAGCCACCAATGTGATAATTTTTACCAATATCAGTATTGATACAGAACAGTAGGAGGACTGATATCGCTATCAATATTTGTACAATAGCAATAGTTTGTACATAAACGGATTATGCATTGGTTTTCTATGTTACCCATGTGGCTCTTTAGTACCAGTGGCTTATTGTTCACTCTGCAACATGCTATGCTACGAGAAGCCATACAAATAATGTGATTCTAGTGTTTATTGCTGGAAAGCTTATCACAGTCTATACAAATGAAGCAATCATAGAGTACCTTGTAATAAAAAGAAGGGTCACAGGATAACCAAGGAAACTTGCTTTCTTACGAGCCATTAGAATGCAGAGTAATGCAGAAATATCTGTTTAAGACTTCATAGAAGTATGCATAAAAATGTTTGTGGGTATCTAATTATCTGAATTGCCAAGCTGTATATCACCACTGGCAGAGTATAGCAATGAATACATGCATGTGTTGTTGTAGGGTAGGTATTGGCTTCTTTTGGTGGCATCAATATCGGATATCGGTACAAGCCAAAAAACCCATATTGGTACAAGCCAAAAAGCCCATATCAGTACACCTCTACTTTGTTGTAGTGTCTTGGCCTCAAAGACACTATTCCCATGCACTACCACTCACCACTCTTTGTTCATGCCTGCAACTCTTGTCATCTCCAGTGCTGTCTGGTAGTGTTACCCCTAACTTGGGGTATTATCTCCACTTCATTTGCATTCACAATTTAGAGTTGACAAAACCAGGAGGTGTGTGTACTTGTGTATTGTGTCTGCATGTGGTTCATCAGTGTATTGATTATAGACAATATCTTATGCAAGGTTTCCTGTGTTGGTACACATTGTGTTAATAATTAATTTGAGAGTGAAATTTTTATTAATGAGAACCAGTGAAGTGCTTTGACCTGTGCAGTCTACACATGTGGTCTCAGTACTCCATACTGGGGTAATGTTGGCTAAATTTAGGCCGTGTGATACTGTACATGTTTGGGTTGTGTATCATGACATACAGTAGATTTGGTATCACATTAATGCTGGTTACTGGTTGCTCTAAATGTACATTGTGTGGTGAATGTATACAGGTTGTTGGCAAGCCATTTTCTAGGATAGTTACAATAGGTCTAATGCTAGAAACACAAGATTTGGGTTTCTCATACATGAATAGTTTCACCTTGCTGAGGGTCTCAACACAATAGTGCCTTTTCTGCTGTCCTTGTGAAATACCACCAATAACTGATAACAAGTCATTAGTAATGTGATATGATTTTGAAACGTATTTAAGTTCTGATGTGAATCAATTTGGAATGGAACTCTGTCAAAATTGTTTAGTTTTGGTGCAACCAGCATACGAATGCATTAAAATTGCATTTTTCTGGTTCCTGTATAATACACACATGTTTGTTTGTGCACCTACAAAGACTTCCCTTGGCCGTATTACATATTTTTTGTGTATCATGATGTTTTTAAATATTGTTATTTAGGCCAAATCAATTTAATCATGTGTTTCACAGATTGTTTGCCCTCTCGTAATGACCCGGCAGGTCAAAAAATACATTAAAATGTAAATCATTTTAGGTACAACTGACTGTTTTGTTAGAGTTTATGTGACTGCTCTATTAGAGTATCTTGATCTTCACCGTACAAAAGCTATAGTCCTTCTGAAGTGAAGCGATGGAACTCCATTTCCTTCTTTCCCTTTGCTACTACACCTGTTGCTGCTTGCAGAATATTGAAGTGTCTACAGCCTTATTAGCACTCTTGAAGAGATCATGTGATTTACATTTATTTTTGGATTTGCCAAAACATTGACCCACTGTGTCCGTGAAGCTTAATTAAAGATTAATTTGTCATGGCCTTACTAAGAACATAACTGAGTCAGAAGCTACTGTTTTGGTGATATTAAAAGCATCATACTAATACTACGTCCATACAGTACCTATCTACTTGTTCCCATGAACAAAGTTATATATTATTATTATTACTGATGCAGTCAATTTTATAATCAGTGGCTTTCCATCCAGGTATGGACAGGTACCATTGAAACATGAAATCGACTAGTAAGAGTTTATATATGACATTGAGGGAGAGTGTCAAGCTGAAGCACATTTAGCAAACATAAACTGTGTACAGTTGAATATTAACACCCATAATATTGAGAAGTTTGTGGGACTTTGCTCCAGGTGCACTGGTTTGTTCACTATAAAATTGAATAGTTTCTATTGTATTGACAATTTATACTCACATATCTTTTCATTCAAAATATGTATTACAGATTTGAAAGTACGTTGAGAAAGAGCAATATTTGGCAAACAGCATGATACCAAATGAAGGTTGGCACGCTAAAACTCTGCTTATCATTTTGGACCCATTCAACTGTAGTATATTTTCTATAGAGCATTCTAACGATTCTTATATATTCATTCATATATCATGACGTGTTAGTACTATCCTGGATTGCTGCTAGAGTAGCCTATTCTTAAGCAATTCTAACAAGCCATATTGAGCAAACTATAGCTCATCAAAATGAGGTGGTTAAATATGTGGGCAATTCTGAGCAAGATTAATGGCATGAATTCCATCTGGCTTGGTCTGATAGCAATGCTTTCACCATAAGTAACTCTCCAGAGCTTTATCAAGATTTTATTTAAATTTCTGTATGTGTACAAAAGTTCAATGCTCCATTGCAGCTGTCATGAGTTGCTAATACACAGCATAGCTAGTCTGCACGTGGGTCCTTCATTTTATCAGAATGTCCCAAAACTTACAAAAACAAAAATCAGCAAAATAAAGCCTTTATCACTGAAATATTACTAATTTGCAGCTGCTCGATTGCTTTGATCTTAATTGGACAAATCACCTAATTTGTCACTCAAATTTCTGTTTTTGAGCTAAACTTCTGTTTTGTAGTATGAATGATTCTCTGACACTGGTAGAAGATCTGAACTGTATACATTGTATTTGTACAGGCTACATTGGAAATTTGATATCTGCTGTAGTAATTAACACCTTAGAAATTTGACACCTGCCTTAGTAATTAACACCATTAGAATTTAATATTACATGCTCTTGCTACCAATCAGTTTTATATTCATTTTGTGTGGCCAACATAATTGTGTACAAGAGAACATGTTTGGCCTCTTTTCCCAGAATTAATTTATATGATGACATGTCATGTGTGAAGCCTTTTAAGGGTGCTCTGTACAGTCCGCCCACGTAACACGTTTCCACTGTATCTCACAATTGGATTTAGCAATCAAATGGAACTTCTCTCCTAGAAATAAACTACCACCAGCGAACAGTTTGATCTCAGCTCCACTACTAAATTCACTGTAAAACCCGAGTTTCAGTTTTTCACTGCAAATTAAAACCCGAGTTTCAGTTTTTCACTGCAAATTAAAACTAGTTCTACAGTTTACGCCCTAGAGACTTGGTTCTTTCGTTGTACACTAATCAACACTATACAAACTAACGAGCGTTTCTAATTTAGTCCTCTTGCTTCTCCATCTTCAAATACTTTCCCTCAACCTTGGCGTAGCAATTAACCTTCCTTCTTCACCTGTCTTCACCACTACGCCATAGGTGCTATCAAAAAATGACAAACGCTCTTTTGTAGCAAATATACTTGGGTAACTCGTCATAAATTTTCATGTCTGTCACGTACAAAATGACAGAGGAGTTCTAATTGTAGTGAAATGGTATAAATAATGGGGCGTGCGCACTTGCACACAAACCACATCCTATTGTTTCCTTAATTGCATGACCGGAATAATAATCGGCCAATTGTGGAAAACACGGATATGGACCATGAGGAGCATAAAGAACAAAGCCAATAAGGAAACGGTACGTGTCTTATCATTGGTGAACATTTGATGCAGTGTAGTGGCTTTTTAAAAAGCCATTGAAATTAGGCAAGGATGGCGGAAATCATTCCGTTGCCCCACCAGAGAAATGTTGCCACAACATGCGACGCCATCGCTCCATTATCCGAGGAACAACTTTGAGAAGCTTGTCGAACTCTTCATAATTACTACAACGTGGACTGAAGATTACTGTAAGTGAGACGCGCCTCCTTCAAGCGTCTGGCCATCGCCGGCATACAGTTTCCCATCCTGGATGTGTACTCTTTTGAAGAAGCCCAGTCTTCATGCATCCTCTTCCAAGATGACACTACTTCTCCTTTGCTACAAATGGTCAGCTGGGATAGCACTGACTGGAGTGTGGTGGCAGTGAAAAGCCTTACTGTAGCTCTTACATCGTCCATGGTGCGATGAGCTATGAAAGTACATATTTATATAAGTGTTTCTGACACGTTTACTTTACCATTATATGTTTCACCAGGAAAAAATTTGGCATAAAGCTTCTCCAGCTTGAAGTACCTGCGTTCTTGTGCAGTCCATCCCTCAAAAATTGTGCTGCCATCTTTGCTGGGCTGGGAAGAGCAGAGACAAGCTAATTAAGACGTTTATTGACAACTCACCCGTTTGCAGTCATGAAGTGTGTCAGCAAATTGCCAATTGATAGAATTGAAAATGTTCATTTGCTCCTGCCGGTAGACTTCAGCCACCAAAATGACAAAGTCAAATACAAATCCGTTGTGAGCCACCAGGACTAGACAGCAAAATTAATAGTGATGGATATTATGATATTGCATATCTTACCAGGACGATATGATTCACCATGCTGCTCAGCTTCCTGTGCACAGTCCCGTATCCAGTTGACAAACCTTGGAAGCACTTCAGATAAAGGCTTTTGATTGTGGAGTGTGCTGGTATATATGCCACATAAATCTGAAACTATTGAGAGAAGGGTACCAAGTTATGTCGATACATTCAGATAATTTACCTTGCTTAGGGATGCGTCTAGCAGTATAGCACAAACTAGAGAACTCATTGGTACTGACTGACACACCTTCTGGTACCACTACCTGTGCTGCCAACTCCACAATATGATCCTTATAAATGTGAAGTCCTGTTGTCTCACAGTCGAAAACAAATAGCAATGGCAGGCAGTTGGGATCACTGTTACAGTCAGCTCCATCAGAAACTGGATCATCATCATGAACAAATAAACCATCATCATCTAAGTCATCACCGGAGCCATTGTTGTTCTCATCACCAGACTCATCATTGCCATTATCCAGTAAACTGTCACCCTTATAGCTGGAAGTGCTAACACCTGTAGTCTTCAGAGTATCCATCCGCGCCTTCTCCATTTCATGGCGCTGATTAGCCTTAGTCTTCAAGGAGCTCCTATAAGGTACAATATGAATTCTTTGTATGAATTCTTTGTAAAATAAATATATATATTTTAACTTGTACTTCCGGTACTCAGGTGTGCCTCTGCGTGTGTGCAGTCTCTGCCAGTTGACATGCTCCTTGAAGATAGCCGCGACTCCAGGAAAAGGTACATCCACCTCCATCATCCACAAACACAGCACTTTCCACAAGGGACCAAGATTCTGAAGAAAAAGCAGGTGCAGTATTTATTGTGTACACAATTCAATATAATTATACCATTACCTTATGACAGATTGCCATATTTGTCTTGCATATGTAGTGTGAATGATGAAGGTCCACCTTCTTTCCACGATACTTGAGGGCAAGTCCATGGAACCCCTCGATGCTATTAGTGGTCATCCTTCCTTGTGGAGTGATGTACTCCTGGGGTCGCTTGGCCATTTCTTGAAGGAGATGTAAAAAGGCATCCGACTGCTCCACACATTTCAGAGGCTTCTGAGTACTGTAAGGAGTGCCGTCCTCTGCTTCCTGAAACAACAAAGAAAAAATGGGAGTTTCTCATGTCGTACTGATATCTACCTTAGGATGGTATTTACACCACTCTGAGGAATGCTGATCCAGGCAGTAGTGACAGTGGAAGTTCAGCAGAGCCTCAGAAAATGCCTTGAGGGGATCATCTGATGTGAGTACATCAGGGCAAGCCATTATGTTCCGCAGGGACTTCTTTGCTCTGGTGATAAGCTGTTCTGTTATCCGGGCCTTACACTTCGGTACGCACTACATATATTTGACCATGTATGTGAATCAAGAGTAGTGAGGCTCTACAGTGGAACCTGTAATGAGGACATCTGAATGCTTGGTAATGTTCCCAAATAATTTGCTAACATGTAAAACTGACCTGAAAAATCAGGACACTTTTGGTTGGCCCCAAGGTGTACCTAATATACATGTTCCACTGTACTACTGGTACTTATGGGTCCTACATGTAATTTACACTTTACACGGAATTATTTGCAAGCTAAATTAATTTCATGTTTAGAGAAGCGTGTTTGCCTCTGTACTTTCCAATACTTGGTTTGCTGACCTTGCATTGAATAGCCTTTATTTTTACTAGGTCCCGTTGGAAGGTTTTGGCAGTGTGATTGCCACAATAAGTGATCCTTATTTCTGGGAACACATCCGTCACTATATTACAAGCCGAGGTATCATGGTCCATGACAATCTGGATTATTTTAAATTCCTTCTCCTTAACTTCTTCCAGGATACATCGCAGCATATCTCCCTCAGCTCCAGCAGATGTCCCAGCCCAGTTTGCTCCTGAACCTCGTTTAGTCCGGTGGGCGTACCAAGCGATCTTATCACTGACAGTATCGTGAAGTGTTGCCGAAGAATTGTTTGAATGATGGCCTCGAGTGAGATAAAAGCCATCAAATGAGGCTATCCACTTAAATTTATCTCCACGATCTGAAACCATTTCACGAACTTGTGCACAAGAAGAGTTGGCAAGCTCCTCAACATGCCCTCCCAGCCAACTGACAACTTTCATCCACTGCCTTTCAGACATTACTGGTAAGCCCATCATTCCTAAGGTGCCCTTGTATTCAGCATAATATTGTCCGTTCATCAGAAATGTCAGGACAGGGTAGTTCAAATCCCATGAAGGAGCAGGACCATGGTGACCACCAGCTGGGTGGATTGTGGGTGTGTGCATACCATCCATGGCAAAAACTGTGATGCTCTTCCCCTCTAGCAATGATTCAAAGTTCCACCCAGCTTTCTCTAGCTGAGTGACAACTTCGTCAATCAAACTCTCAGGAGAGTACTCAAGTGAATTGTCATCAATGGTAGCACCATCATCGTCACTAAATACAACAGGTAGCAGATTTGAAGTAGCAATATTGATTTACCTTCCAGCTTGGTCATCTGTATCTGTGCTGTCAGTGGCATCAGGAGATCTCAGAGTGGCTACAACAGAGCTAGTGCTGTTATCCCAAAAATCATCACTAGTAATATTTATGAGGTAAATATTGTGCCATGTCATAGTATTTTACCTGTCTGATAATTCACTATCTTCAGTCCTGGATATACTAGGAGAAGGCCATTCATTAGCTTCTTGACCAGACCCACTTGAATTGCTGCTTGTTCTCACTAGTGATATTTGGAGAGACTCCTTGTCAACACTGGATTCAGTAGGTGGTCTAGTCGAGACAGTGCTAGATGCTTGGCTGTAAGGTGAGTGTTAGTGGCAGTAGAATTAATATATAATGCTGCTTACTTTGTAGGTGTACCATCATGTTCAATGACCGAGTTGCCTACTCCAGCAGTTGTTACTTTTTTTTTAAAAATATTGTATAAAATGTTTTTACTATGAACCAGTTATGCTGTATTGCTTACCATTACTGTTTTTACTGTTGTATGGCTTTGGCTTCTTCCTGTGTGGTAAGCTGTTTGCCCACGAACGACACCGTTTCTTTGGCAATGGCATGTTGAAATACGCCCTGAAACCAAACTAACAGCTGCTATGAAGCCACAGACAAATTAAGTAATTAATGGTAGCCATAACAATCTCATTAGCGCAAGCTGTATGACAGCTAGCTGTGACTACGCCAACTGTACAGAGCACCCTTAAAAATATTATCAGCCCAGGTGCTACTATATATCCTAGCGTAGCTTAGTGGGTTGTCAGTATAGTGTTAATGCTGTGATATTGTGCTGTGTGAGTTTGTTGCTAGTACTGTAAGTGTGATTTCAAATATTGCTTACTTGTATGTGTGTGTATTACCATGTGTGTGTTTTTATATATGTGCATTGGGTGTATCATAATTTAGTACAGTAGCTAGGAAAGCTGTACTGAAAATAAGAAAGCTGTACTGAAAATAAGAAAGCTGTACTGAAAATAACAGTATTACAAGTACTGTTATTATGTAGACATTTTTATGTTTGTAAGTTTTACTGAATGAAGGTTAGGACTAGCTAGGAGACTTGATTACTACTTTTGAAGCTTAAATGCTGAACTAATACAGTACTGTATTATACAGATCATGAAAGTATGCATCGATTTTATAAAGCAATTAATCCTTGCCTTTCTTTAATGACTTCTTTTGCGGTATTGGTTAGGTCCAAACATGACCATGATTTTCTTACCACACTCTACATTTTACGTTTGAAGTAGAATGTAGACGGATTGATTGTATAGGAGTTTATCGTACTGTTCTTTGTATGTATGTAACACAATGCTTTTTATGAGTTTGTACAGAATGTCATTTTTTAATAATATTTGCTGACTAACCAGCTAACAGATGCTTTCAGTCAAGCATGACTGAACTACATGTGTAATGGTAAGCTAGGGCGGCTTCTTTACTGTTCAATGTCACTTAGGCCCAAGGCGTGCCTTTTTGTCTGTTGCAGAATCATGGACTATCCTTTGTCCTCCTTTGTGTCCCATTTCTTTCGCCATTGGTGTGTACAGTAGGGTGTTGATTTGTGGATAGTGCATCAATGGATTCTTGTGTTGGCTATCACTTTTATTATGGGAATTGTTTATGATTTTCTTACCGCACTCTACATTTTACATTTGAAGTAGAACGTAGACGGATTGATCGCAGAAGAGCCTGTCGTACTGTTCTTTGTATGTATGTAACACTGTGTAAAGAGTGAATATGGAGCAAATTAGTCACAATGATTGACAATAATTGATAGTTGGGGAGACATGCAATTAATTTTTAACATGATTAACATATTGATGCAGTATGCATGGACTCGCTGATCATCATGAACCATTGTAGCGGGTTGATAATATAGGTAGCCCATGTTTTTGCAAAAACCCTAATAGAATGCATCCCAAAAAGCACCTTGGAAAGTATCCTTCACCTCAAAACAAGTGGTTCTTTGTAAAGAGTATAGGTCTACTAGTGAGGATCAAGTGATAAGGTTTATAAAATTATTTTATTTCACAGGCATAGGAAGGGTTACAAAGATAATCTCTGGTGAAAAAGCAGCATGTATTGAATGGATAATTGTGTGTATCCATGATTTATTTATGTTTTTGATTGAAAACAAGCCATTATTACATATGCAAAGCCATTTGCACTTAATGTTGGATTTGCTATTTGTTTGCTTTTGAGTTTAGACCAGGAAGCTGTGCTGATGACTATATTCAAGGTTGAAATACTCTAATAGAACAGTCATGTACCGTAGGGCAAGAAATTTTTGTGTGTATTAAATTAGCGAAAACCTTTATAATATGTGACTTTCGTGGTAATAAATTTTTGTGTCTATTCATCACGTAATTTTGTCACATTACATAGCTCAGCTAGCTACCGCGTGGTTTAGCTTGTTACAGTGGAACCTGTGTTACGGTCACCTGGATTAAGCGGTCACCTGTGCATAAGGCCACTCCAAATGAGACTGTAGTTTCCTGTCCTGGTGTTTTCCTTATTCGATGCGGGCGGGAGGCTTATTATCATTATTCATTATAGAGATGTGACTGCTCTATTAGAGTATCTCGATCTTGAGAGGATTTCAAGGTCATGAAAATGGCTTCTTTGCAAGTGAGCAACCACCAGAAACGTTCATTTTTAGGTTTCACTGTGCTTTTTAGCAATGCAAAATAAAAGGCTCCATGAGAAGTTTCCAGAAAGCAGCACAGGAAGTGGTTTTGGAAAATAATGACAATATTGACATGCAATGCGGGTGCCTAGACGTGATGCGGGCGGAGGACGGGAAACTACAGTCTCATTTGGAGTGGCCTAACGGCCATGGACACGAGGTTCCAAATATTTTCCCATACAAATGTATGCATTGTTGTCTGCATTAAGCGGTCACCTGTCTAACGCGTATAACGGCCAACCAAGAATTCGCCTATGAATCACTGTATACATAACTTTCTCCTTCATATAGCGGTCGCTACCTTTTATGGTGGGTTGTTAAGCCAACTGTCTGGCACTACGGCACCGTTTCAATTAATGCACAATTATCACACTTCCTGCCTTTCAATGAATACTATATAATCTATCAGGCTTCATTGCTTAAACGTATTCAATAGCTATAACCAACATTCATAACAAGCTCACCTTGTCCTTTCTGTACTAAAGTATTACTGCATTGCGGTTGGCGCGAGCCTCTTAATAATAATCACTCATTTATAACGGCCATAGCCACTAAAATGCTGCTGACCACCTTATATAGGTTTTCTCTATAACAGCCACCTGTATATAAAGGCCAGATATATCTGGTCCCAAGGTGACCATTATAGACAGGTTCCACTGTAGTTGCTTAGCAGTTTTTAGTGATCGTCAGCTGCAGCGATGTTCTTTTCTTTTCAAACAGTTGTGCATGGCTACCATATTTACAAAGACTTCTGGCTTGCAAATTTTAGAGAAGTGCTGCCATGCGTCAGGTAAACAACCAATCCATACAATCCATTTGTGTTGGCTGTGCTATATGGAGAAAGCATTGTAGGCCATCTGCTTAGCAAGATATCTGCACTTTGCACCCTATTTATTCAATGAGGTGGGAGAATAACCTGCCAAATGAATGGAAGAAGGCAGTATTTGAGAGATCTACCCCAGGGTGGACTAGAACTACCAAATGTTTTGACATTTAGTGGAGAGGATAAAGAAGTGCAGAAAGCAAAAGGACTAATTGAAGACATCAATGCTATAACTGTTGTGAAATGTCATCCTGGTAGTTACATTACAAAGTTGTACATTGCTGAAAAGGAGTCTAAGAACAAGAAACAGAGGATGAGCAATGGTCAAGATTCCGACCCAGACTTCAATCATGAAGGAGGTAGCAGCAGTAAAGATGTTGACATGAGGTGTGGTGGTAGAAGATGCAGAATTGATGGCTACTGATGAATTAGAATGGATTTGTGTTTTCAACATTTCCCTAAAAGAATCAGACCACGAAGCAATCTGTAATGGTTGCAGGCTCACTGACATGCATATTAACGCTGCGCAAAAAATTTTTTTTGGAATCAGTTTCCTTTATTTGTTGGGTTTGATTCAACTCTGAGACAGCGACATATTGTGAAATGGGTTAATAATTACATCCAAATATTTTTCTATCGTGGCTGTCATTGGATTACTGCAAGTACAGTAGGATGGAGATAACATATTTGATTCACTGTTCGATGATGTTGATGATACACTGAAGAGAGGTATATCAGAAATATTTTCTGATAACAGGTTAAGTTTCAAGATAGCAGCAGTGCCTCTACAATCTGGTGGAAATGATCACACCACGGCACTGGCATTTACCCAAGATCCTTTACATGCTATGTGCTTCAAGCAGGATAAAATGCATGCACACCTGATTGATTGTTTGCAGGGCAAGTATTTTGTTGACTTTCCATAATTATGATGTAACTGTTATAACTATCTAATCAAAAACAGCCAAGCTGTAAAAAAAGGAGTGCGGCCCTTGAAAAGGCTATGGTGAAAAAAGATGTGAAATCCAAGGTGGCGGCCAAGAAATGGCTGTGATGGTAGGTTAATGGTAAAAATTTTAATAACGACAATTCAGGTGAATTTGGTGCCGCTTGGTCAATTGGCACAAAATTCACCTGAATTGTCATTATTAAAATTTTTACCATTAACCTACCATCACAGCCATTTCTTGGCCGCCACCTTGGATTTCACATCTTTTTTCACCATAGCCTTTTCAAGGGCCGCACTCCTTTTTTTACAGCTTGGCTGTTTTTGATTAGATTTCACTTCTTTTTGTATTTGTATACCCCAAAGCCGGCCTATGACCAGCTTTGGGGCTTTTTAACCTATATAATTTTCTTTACCACAGGAAATAGAAAAAGATGAAGCAGATTTTATAAATACTTTAACTCATTCTGATTTTATCAGTAAATGTACAAATTATATATATAATGCAAGTATCAAGAGTTCATTATATTATGAACTCTTGCATATATTTATTACATGTCAATTAATCCCCACAGGATAATTTGCAGCTGATCTCTCTACTGGGTGACTTGAAATGTAGCTGAACTCTCTACAGGGTGATCTGCTTGTACGTAGATGAACTCTTTACAGGATTCTCTCTACAGGGTGACTTGTTTCTAGCTGGTCTCTCTACAGGGAGATTTGTTTGTAGCTGAATTCTCTACAGGGTGATTTGTTTGCAGCTGAACTCTCTACATGGTGGTTGCTTTGTAGCTGAACTCTCTAAAAGGTGACTTCTTATAGCTGAACTCTCTACAGGGTGATCTTTTCATAGCTGAACTCTCTACAGGATGATTTGTTTGCAGCTGAACTCTCTACATGATGATTTCTTTGTAGCTGAGCTCTCTACTGGTGATTTGTTTGTAGCTGAACTCTCTACAAGGTGATACTTCTAGGTGATCTCTCTACAGGATGACTTGTTTCTAACTAAACTCTCAACAGGGTGATCCGTTCATAGCTGAACTTTCTACTGGGTGATTTGTTTGCAGCTGAACTCTCTACATGGTGGTGTCTTTGTAGCTGAACTCTCTACAAGGTAACTTCTTCTAGCTGAACTCTCTACAGGGTGACTTGTTTCTAGCTGATCTCTCTACAGGGTGATCTGTTCATAGCTGAACTTTCTACAGGGTGATTTGTTTGCAGCTGAACTCTCTGCATGGTAGTTTCTTTGTATCTGAACTCTCTACAAGGTAACTTCTTCTAGCTGATATTTTTACAGGGCATATTTGTTTGTAGCTGAGTTCTCTACAGGGTGATTTGTTTGCCGCTGAACTCTCTACATGGGAGTTTCATTGTAGCTGAACTCTCTACAATGTGACTTCTTCTAGCTGAACTCTCTACAGGGTGACTTGTTTCTAGCTGATCTCTCTACAGGGGGACTTGTTTCTAGCTGAACTCTCTACAGGTGATTTGTTTTCAGCTGAACTCTCTACATGATGGTTTCTTTGTAGCTGAACTCTCTACAAGGTAACTTCTTCTAGCTGATCTTTCTACAGGGTGATTTGTTTGTAGCTGGATTCTCTACAGGGTGATTTATTTGCAGCTGAACACTCTACAAGGTGACTTCTTCTAGCTGAACTCTCTACAGAGTGATTGATTTTTTTTGCAGCTGAACTCTCTACATGGTGGTTGCTTTGTAGCTGAACTCTCTAAAAGGTGACTTCTTCTAGCTGAACTCTCTACAGGGTGATCTTTTCATAGCTGAATTCTCTACAGGATGATTTGTTTGCAGCTGAACTCTCTACATGATGATTTCTTTGTAGCTGAACTCTCTACAGGGTGATTTCTTTGTAGCTGAACTCTCTACAAGGTAACTTCTTCTAGCTAATCTTTCTACAGGCGATTTGTTTGTAGCTGAGTTCTCTACAGGGTGTTTGTTTGCAGCTGAACTCTCTACATGGTAGTTTCTTTGTAGCTGAACTCTCTACAGGGTGACTTGTTTCTAGCAGATCTCTCTACAGGGTGACTTGTTTCTAGCTGAACTCTCTACAGGTGATTTGTTTGCAGCTGAACTCTCTACAAGGTAACTTCTTCTAGCTGATCTTTCTACAGGGTGATTTGTTTGTAGCTGAATTCTCTACAAGGTGATTTATTTACAGCTGAACTCTCTACAAGGTGATTTCTTCTAGCTGAACTCTCTACAGAGTGATTGATTTTTTTGCAGCTGAACTCTCTACATGGTGGTTTCTTTGTAACTGAACTCTCTACAGGGTGATTTGTTTGTAGCTGAACTCTCTACAGGGTGATCTGTTCGTAGCTGAACTCCCTACAAGGTAACTTCTTCTAGCTGATCTCTCTACAGGGCATATTTGTTTGTAGCTGAGTTCTCTACAGGGTGTTTGTTTGCAGCTGAACTCTCTACATGGTAGTTTCTTTGTAGCTGAGCTCTCTCCGATGTGACTTCTTCTAGCTGAACTCTCTACAGGGTGACTTGTTTCTAGCTGATCTCTCTACAGGGTGACTTGTTTCTAGCTGAACTCTCTACAGATAATTTGTTTGCAGCTGAACTCTCTACATGGTGGTTTCTTTGTAGCTGAACTCTCTACAAGGTAACTTCTTCTAGCTGATCTTTCTCCAGGGTGATTTGTTTGTAGCTGAATTCTCTACAAGGTGATTTATTTGCAGCTGAACTCTCTACAAGGTGACTTCTTCTAGCTGAACTCTATACAAAGTGATTGATTTTTTTGCAGCTGAACTCTCTACATGGTGATTTGTTTGTAGCTGAACTCTCTACAGGGTGATCTGTTCGTAGCTGAACTCCCTACAAGGCAACTCTTCTAGCTGATCTTTCTACAGGGAATATTTGTTTGTAGCTGAGTTCTCTACAGGGTGATTTGTTTGCAGCTGAACTCTCTACATGGTAGTTTCTTTGTAGCTGAACTCTCTACAATGTGACTTCTTCTAGCTGATCTCTCTACAAGATGACTTGTTTCTAACTGAACTCTCTACAGTGTGATTTGTTTGTAGCTGAACTCTCTACAGGGTGATTTGTTTGTAGCTGAACTCTCTACAGGGTGATCTGTTCATAGCTGAACTCCCTACAAATTAACTTCTTCTAGCTGATCTCTCTACAAGATGACTTGTTTCTAACTGAACTCTCTACAGTGTGATCTGTTCATAGCAGAACTTTCTACTGGGTGATTTGTTTGCAGCTGAACTCTTTGCATGATTGTTTCTTTGTAACTGAACTCTCTACAAGGTAACTTCTTCTAGCTGATCTCTCTACAGGGCAATTTGTTTGAGCTGAACTCTCTACATGATGGTTTCTTTGTAGCTGAACTCTCTATTAGGTACCTTCTTCTGGCTGATCTGACTGCAGGGTGACTTGTTTGTAGCTGAATTCCCTACAGAATAACTTGCAATGTAATATAATTGAGTAAATTATAACTGCAGCTGAATGCTTTATTAGGGTGACTGTTCTATTAGAGTATCTCGATCTTGCATTTGTTACATGTAGTTATCTTTCGAATCATAACTCAGTGGTTTGTAATCCGATTCTTCTGTACTACTGCAAGGACTTTCTATGATGAGTATTCCAGCTACATACTGATTTTCAGCTCATTGCTCTAAGCGGTTTGCCTGGTAGACACGAAAACTAATAGTTTTTTTATTCATAAAAATCGATCCAGTAATTTTGACACAGGACGGGTTTTGTGTCATATCTCCATGGTCTTTATCCCGATTCCTTTCAAACCACAAAACGGCACTCCTACGATGGTTGTTCCATCTACATATCAATTTTCAACTGATTCTTCAAAGGAGTTTACCCTGTAGGCGTGACAGACCTTCGACCTTATTTTACGCAAATAATCGGTCATAACTCCGTGAATGTTCATCGCATTCCTACCAAAGTTGGTACAGAGATCCGCCTTAATGAGCCCTTTAAGTGTGCCAAATTTCAGCCCGATCCAAGCATGCATTCGTGTTTTATGGCGGATTTTGCGAAGTGTGCGAAATGAAGAAGTAGAAGAAGAAAACGAAGAAATTAAAACGAAATTTTGTTCGCTCGTATCTCGGAAATGGCTGGAGCGATTTTCTTCAAATTTGGTGTGTAGACTCCCCTAGCTGGCCGGCACGTCTGTAGCAAATTTGGTTCCAATCGGATAAGGGATCACAGAGCTACATAGGTGTGAAAATTGCGTTTTCTTTCTTCCTGTTAATATACTCACGGGTGGCACGCGGCTTCTTGGGCCGCACGACACACTACCGTGTGTCTTGATTATCCAAAAGTTGTAACTAATAGCTAACCATATCTAGCAATATCATTTATAGCCACATCGAGACATCTGTATTAGTTACATGCATACTTATTTGTTTACTTTTTGCAACATTATATATTACTGGTGCACATACTGCATCAAAAGAAAGAATGATGCCACACTTAATGTTTTTGTCTAAAACAATGATCAATTACAGAAAAGTGAAGTAGCCGTTATGCTTCATTTTCAGTTATATTTGGCCGATTACAATGCTTCATTTTCAGTTATATTTGGCCGATTACACAGCATTAAAAACAAAGAATGTTATGAGAAATGCCTCTGCAATCAATCCAATCACTATTGAAAATACGGGCAATTCCATTACAAATGTATAAACACCTTGTGCTGTTAGTAAAAAAAAAATGGGACACAAAGGTAAGTCCATGATGTGTACATTGTACATACTGCAGTATGCTGATATGCACCTGTTGGGCTGAAGTGACATCTAACAGTGAAAAAGTCAAGCCTGTAGCCTTAGCTTACGCTCTGAAGGAATCAGACGGGTGGGTGGGCAGGTTTCTGTTTAATTTTTTTTTTTTGAGAAGTGCAAACCTTCATGATCCCTACCTAGTATACTACTACTACCTCAACTTATTGTATGTATGTTGCAGACAACAAGATGCTTGCAGTGGTTGGATTACTATTACTAGCAAAGTGTACCTTGCAACAAAACTTTAGTAAGTAGAGTGTGTGTATTAGAGATGCAACAATATATCGATGTATCGTGTATAGTATCATTTTAAGACAATATCGCTGTATCGATACAAAGTCAAACCGTATCGATATATCGCGTATCGTGATATATCAACATATTGTGGCTTGTTAACATGGCTGACAATCAAATTATTGTACATTGTGGTTAAACTGAATAATACATAATGCTTCTCAAAGAAAAATTAGCTCACTTGTTTCTCTTTAAAAAACAAAGAAAACAACAACATAGACTATTACTTAGGCTCCACTTGTATCACACAGTATATCGCTGTATCGTGATACATCAGAGGCAATATACTGATACATCTGCACACTGTATCATTGCAACTCTAGTGTGTATACAGTGCACTCCTGAAAATGTGCTTTTACTGCATGCATATGTCACTCTCTAGAGTTCGTATCGATACAAATACATGAAATTAACATCCTGACTGCCTGGCAGACTCCTGTAAGCGTTTGAGCGTAAATCAGATGCCTACAGAATCAATGCCTGCAGGATCAAGTCTGCCGAGGTCCAGTCATGGATTTTTTCTCCTTTCTTCAACTTTTCAAACAAATTTAATGTAACATCTTTAACCAGGCTATAGGACCAGGTGTCCTACATATCTTCAGCACCTGTGCTGTAAAGTCTTAATAAACTATGTAGCTGAAAATGAAATCATGTGCACATGTTTGAGTGATAATCAACTGCATGATTGTTTATTGCAGCACTCAGTCAACCAGCTACTGGTCCCAGTATAACATGTCAAGGAAGTGATGTAACTCTACAATGTGTGATATTACGTAATGGAGTAGCAGTGGATCTAATTTGGTGGAGAAATGGAACATTTGTTAATTCTAATATTCTTACTAATCATCAGAATGTGTTCAACCCTACTTACAATGCTAATACTGATCTTGTGATCACTAATGTTGGACTGGAGGATGATAACACTGAGTATAACTGTACTACTGCTACTAATGACATCACTAGTTCCATAGTGTTAAACGTGACAGGTCAGTAAATTAAACTTGTTTATAAGTAATTTGTCAAATTCCGTAGCTACACTACACTGTAGGTATTTGCCAATCACGTCAGGCTGAAAAAGGATTTTCTGTACTCTCTGCATTGAGTATCATGCCAGCATTCAGGCACAGTTTTCGTTCTGTTAATTTAATGTAATCCAAAACAGCCAAAGCTGTAAAAAAAGGTGCACCCCCCCTTTAAAAAAAAAGACATGGTGAAAAAAAGATGTGAAATCCAAGTTGACAGCCAAGAAATGTCTATGATAGTGCTGAGTGGTATGACAGTATTTTAACTAAACTGCGGTGCAAAATAATAAAACCGTCCCATCTGTCAATACCGCCAACACTGCTGCAACAGGCACAGCTAACACCACAACAATAATGATTAGCATCTGCTTTAACATGGGAGTGATACCACCCAAGTGACAAAGAACAATGCATCCAGGTGACAACCAACAATGCATCTAGTCTCGTGCCCAGCTGGGCTCGCGCTAATGCGCAAACACCGTCTGGTGACAATGCTCGAGTTTCTTGGGCCCGGAAGTGCAATCCAGCCAAAATATTGGCTGGCCAATCAGAATCGATGAGTTGCACAATCGCATGAATGTATTGGAAGTAGACGAAAAAGCAGACTATTTAAAGCCTTTCATTAGAAGGTTTTGATCTAGTTCGTTCAAGAGGTTTGTTGTCACGTTGTGTTTTTCGATCTCACCTTATAAGACCGAAGAATCGTGACTCAACATTTAACTGAAAATGAAACGCTACCCTATACTAATATTGGTACAAGAAGAGATCACATCTGGTAAATGCCCTATTCTAAGTTTTATTTTATTCCTAGCCAGTTTTTCACTGTTTTTTAAACGATTATGCAACTCCTCGATTCTGATTGGCCAGCCAATATTTTGGCTGGATCGCACTTCCGGGCCCAAGAAACTCGAGCATTGTCACCAGACGGTGTTTGCGCATTAGCGCGAGCCCGGCTGGGCACGAGACTACAATGCATCCAGGTGACAATGAACATCGGAAAAAACAAGTTTAAGCAGCTGTCATACAATAGCACTAAACATGGCGTTCCAAATGTAAACCCCATTTAGTGCACACTGTAAATTTTTTTTCTACCGTATTTATCTAATTACAGCATGGCATGAAACATGACAAGCGAAACCTTAGATGTTGAAACGGATCAGGCTGAGACTGAGAGTTTAACGGAAAGCCAGCCCTCATCATCAGGTACTGATACTATTGATGGTACTAGTGTACAGTTAATTTCTAAGCGGAATACTACCTCTAAAGTATGGGACTATTTCGGATTTGTTCCAGGCAACCCAACTAACTTTGACACTCCTACCAGTAAGTTATGCTTTAAGAAAGTAACAGCAAAGTGGTCTAATACGAGTAATTTAACCAGTCATTTATGAATGCATCACCCTGTACAGTTCAGTGAACTGCAAACACTGTCAGGTCCGGCGAAGCAATCAAAATCTAGAGAATCCAAGTCTGCAGCGGCTGGTACACCAACTATCACTGGTTGTTTTGAGAAAGACAGAAAGTACGGAAAGGGTTCAAGGGAACACCAATCTCTTACTGATGCTGTAACTCGCTGCATTGTAACTGATATGTTGCCAATGCTCAAGATCGTAAAACATTGCATTTGGTTCCTAGTTGGCAAGATAGGTTCCTACAGTCTGTTGTTGCAGCTATCAAACCTTTTCAAAAGATAACTGATTTGCTATCCGGTGAAAAGAGGGTTACTTGCTCAGCAATAAAACCAATGATACAGTTAATCCAAGAGACAATGGTGAACTACCAAGATGATGACACTGCCTTAACCTGTGAAATTAAAGATCGCATCAACAGTGATCTAGAGCATTGTTATGCTGGTACAGAAGTCAGCATGCTCTTGGATAAATGTTCTTTCCTTGATCCAAGATTTAAGGACAAGTACAAATTAACTGATGAGCCAGTACAAGTTTTACTACAAGAAGCATCCATGTTGGAGTCTGAATCTGCTGACAGGGTTGTGTCCAACTCTCAAACAGGGCAGAATGAAACAGAAAGTAGCGAGCCCCTCACTAAGAAAAGAAAAGGAAAATTCAGCTCAATATTTGGTAAGACTGCTACTTTTACTACTAACTCGCACTCACTTACTGTATCAGAAAGAATTCAACGCGAAGCTGAGATGTATTTGCAATATCCCATCTTAGATGTTGATGAATCACCACTACAATGGTGGAGCTTAGAAGCAAGCCGCATGCCACTACTATCTTCTGCAGCCCACAAGTATTTATCTGTGTGTGCTACAAGTGTGCCATCTGAAAGAGTATTTAGTATTGGTGGCAATGTAGTACGAAGTAAGCGAAATTCCATCAAGCCACACAAAGTGAACCAATTAATCTTTCTTGCCAGCAGCTTAAGCAAACACATATCAGACACTTAATTCTGTTCACTCTGTGGTGTTGGTATTATTTTATTCATTTATACCACTTTCTTTTGATGTAAACATACAGTACACAGTTACTTATACATGTTGTTTAAATTAATTGTCTTTACCGCCTAATACCGTGAAACCGCCATATATTAAGTCAATATCGTACCGCCTATTAAAATCCAATGCCGCTCAGCACTAGTCTATGATAGTAGGTAAATGGCAAAAATTTTATAACAACAATTCTGGTAAATTTGTAATGCCTCCAAGTTTCACTAGCACTCAGCAACAAATTCACCTGAAATGTTATTAAATTTTTTGCTATTTTCCTACATACCATCATAGTCATTTCTTGACCGCAAACTTGGGATTTCACATCTTTTTTTTTCACCATGACTTTTTGGGGGCCGCACCTTTTTTTACAGCTTGGCTGTTGTGGATTAGATAGCACTTCTTTTTGTATTCGTGTACTCCAAATCAGACCATAGGCCTGTTTTGGGGCTTCTTTTTTTAACCGTCTTTTTCTTTACTACAGGAAAGAGATGGCATGTACATCGGTTGTGGATTTTAAGCATACATTTTTATAATTGTACAAATTTTTATGTAAATGAATTTTTCTCAACAAGCCAACAGTATAATATAACTAACCAACTTGTTACAATTTTGGACAGTTAATCCTCGTTACAAATTACATACTATATGTAACTAGTTATAATATATATTACTATATTTACTTTAATCTACTACGTAACTTAGTTACAATAGTAGCTACAGGTGAGTTGTTTGTAGCTGAATTCTCTACTAGGTGACTAGCTTATAGGTGAACTTTCTATAGGTTGTAGCTGAACTCTTCACAGGGTGATTGGTTTGCAGTTGAAATCTCTATGGGATTATTAGCTTGTAGCTGAACTCTCTACAGGTAACTTGTTTGTGGTTGAATTTAGTGTTGCACCGATATGCATTTTTTCACATTTACCGATACCGATAATTTGCCTATTCCTGTAACCGATATGCCGATATTTACCAATATTCTTCTATTCTTCAGAACAGGGGAGGAGGAGCAGAAAATCACCTTAAGTTTATGTGTATAAACTGCCTTTGTAGTGATATATATAATCAATGTAATTAATTGCGTGGGCGACCTACTTTTACAATGTTTTCTACACTTTTGCCACTAACCCTTTTCATGGAAAAGGAAGCCAAGAAGTAAGCCAGCTTATCAAACAGTGTTTTTAGTGGGACTCCAGACCCTTTGTGAAGAGCAATCAACTAATTGCATGGGCGGCCGATAAATATACATAGCCTACTACAGCCTTACAAGCATACTTGTACAAACACACAAGCCAAAACAGTTCCAGCAAACTGCTTACTACTACATTCACCACCTTCTTTACTTACACCTGTTCATTGCCGTCATTAACGATTCATGTGGGTTTCGGTTAATCGGCAAATTATTTCCGCTTCGTAGCCGATACCGATACTTGTAAAATTAACTAATATCGGCTGTTACCGATACTTCAACCGATTATCGGTGCAACACTAGTTGAAATCTCTACTGGGTGACTCCTTACTTGTAGCTGAACTTTCCACAGGATGATTGGTTTGTAGCTGAACTCACTACAGAGTGGCTTTTTTGTAGATGAATTCTCTACAATGGGACTTTTTGTAGCCAAACTCTCTACTGGGTGACTTGTTTGTAGCTGAACTCTCTATAGAGGGTGATTTGCTTGTATCTCTCTACAGGATGATTGTTTGTAGCTGAACTCCGTAAGCTGAATTCTCTACAAGATGTGCTAAACTCTCTACAGGGTGGCCTATTTGTAGCGGAACTCTAGCAGTATGGCTTTTTATAATTTTCTCTGGGTAATTTTTTGTAGCTGAACTGTCTTCAGGGTGACCGGTTTGTAATTAAACTGTACTGGTGACTTGTGTCTAGTTGATCTCTCTACGGGGCGATTTGTTTGTAGCTGAACGCTCTCTAATAGTTATTATATCTCTTACCAGATAACTTTTTTGTAGCTGAACTCTCTACTGGGTTACTTATATTATGTAGTTGAACTTTGAGAGTGTGACTTGTTTGTAGCTGAACTCTTGCATCCATGCAGTTTTAATTATCTACAGTGTATTTTGCTGGTAGCTATAAATATCACTTTTTCCTGTGCTTTTTTCTTCAATAACAGAAACGGCATCAAATGGATGAAAACCATAATTATTGTAATATATTGTAATAATAAAACACAATGAACTATTTAAATTATGTAAGTAATCAAACAGTACGGTAGTACTGTTTAAGTAGGTAGTACTGTTTAAGTAGGGATTCTCCCGAAAATGACACGTGCCGCCTAAAATGTTGCTTTAAAAATCATCCTAGAGACACAAAATCACCTTACGAAATAATATTGGTCCATCTAACATGAAATACAGCATTAAAAACAAGAAAACACATACTGTTGACCGGATATAGAATTTTTTTTAAATCTCAAAACTTGAATTTCATCTCACTCAATCACTCGCTCACTCACTCACTCACTGACCACAGTTGCAAGCCTAAAGCCCAAATGAAGCAGCACACGGTCACTTTTTTATGCCACAACAACAAACTCACTGGTGGGATGTGCCTTTTGGGGTTCTGACGAGTGTACGCCCTGTGCGCCTTGTCTTTCCTTTTATCTTCAATCGAGTCGGTTGTCTTCTTCTTCAAGCATCAAAACTATACCGAGGTGTTAATTTTCCGTATCAACACTTTTCTGTAGATACCACAAAATTATTTCAGAAAGTGCTTATGCTGCTGAAAGAGCGGGGCGCTTATAGTTTCAAGTGTTGCATGTAAAATGTTAAAGCTGCTGAGTTGTTACTTCGACTTTTACCAATGCCTGGACCGCAATCGATCAAGAGATTTATTACTTAATAGACAGACTGATACTTGACGGCTTGTTCCTCTGAACACACTGACTCAGCCACTCAGTGCTGGACAGCGAGATCAGCGAGTGATAGGATAGTACTCGAGTAGAAATTGTACTGCTTCATCCTGTTAGTCGAGACTAAACTCCAGACAACTGAAAGGGCCTGTTCATTCAAACAACTTCTGGCCAGGGTGAATAGAACATGGACCATCGTACTGAGACAGGTCATAGATCAAACATAAGCTATGCACACTACTACGGGCCTATGTGCTTCCAATTTTGGCACAGTACGTACTTTAATAATCTGTACAGAAACTTAATAGCTAGCTCACAAGTTATACTGTAACTAGCTGTGCTACAACAAAAAACTAAACAAACTAGTATTTTTTTTAAATTGTTAATTTTAAAATGAAGGAGGGATTTATGCAATAAAAAGTAGTGAAACAAGAGGTGAATGATGGTATTACAGCATAGCTCGGAGGGAAGTCCCTACTTTGGAATTGAACAAAACTGTAGTTAATGTTCCAAAGTAAGGACTTTCCCATCGATTTATGCTGTAATACTATCATTCACCTCTTGTTTCACTACTTTATATTGCATAGATCCCTACTTCATTTTTAAATTAACAATTTAAAAAAAAAACATCTGCATACTAACTGATGTTCTATTAGGGTGACTGTATTATTAGAGTATCTCGACCACACACTTGCTACGCGTTAGTGTTCTGCGATACAGTGCATTTTGTGTATCGTGTATCACCATCAATATACTGTTCAATACGATACTGTATCACGATACTATAATGAAGTGGTCATGGCTAGTTATGACTGGCGTACTAGCTAATAGTTGTAACAATATCCAATTTATCTGTACCTTAAAGAACCAACACTGATTCTACATTCATTGTGTATACAATTTCTTTATTCAGTGAATGCTGCTAAACTACAGTAATAATTATACTGATCATGATGTGACAAATAGGCTGAAATAGCTAGTGTGTTCCTGGTATGATTTTTAGTATGGAAAACAGAGTTGCTGTTAAAAGTACATCTCTACCTGGATACCTGCCTCTATTACACCACCCAGACAATTAGCTACCACAAACATTTTATTTTAATACATGCTCCCACAAAGGCTTGTCCGGATTTCTCCGCATTTTGGTGAATTGTCAAGATGGCTAGTATATACAGCAGATGTTTACTGCTAGTTCTTTATACTCAAAGTGTAACAGCTACTGTTTTTAGAAGACCTGGGTAAGAATATTTTAGCCATAACACAGTAACAGCAGCACTTATAAATGCGTATTTGTATGGCTTCTTGTAACGTTGCATTTTATAACACAGGTAGGCATTCTGTTCGAGTATTTAGATCACTGTTGCAGTAATAGAGCAATCACTACCTGTTCTACTAGAAAACTTTGATATATCGATATTTCCTAAGTACAGTATCATATCGTGATACTTATTTGCTGTATCGATATATTGCCGTATCGATATGTATTGCAGATCCCTACTACACGTAGTTGGATTTCACATTATACCTCAGTGACTTTAACTCTGATTCTTCTATACTATTGCAAGGACATTCTATGATGATTATTCCATCTACATACTGGTTTTCAGCTCACTCTTCTCAGTGGTTTGCCTGGTAGGGGAGAAAAGTAATAGTTTTTTATTCATGAAACTCAATCACATAATTGTGACACAGGTTGGGTTCACTAGTTTGTTGGGGATATGGAAGAAGGCCTAAGTTGACAGTTGGGATCATCACTTGGGTTGATGAGATAGATAACAACAGTCCTCCAGCTTGTGCATTGCTGAATGTTGGGATAGAAGGATCAGCCAGTAGTATTAGATCAATCTAAAAGGAAGGGGGGTTCAACATTAAATGCATATAGTGATGTTGAAGATCTGAGTTGAGGGTTTACCTGAGCCTGAGGTGAGCTTAGCATAAAATGAGCAAAATCAGGTTAACATAAAATGATCATGTGTCAAAAAATAGGCAGATAAGCGTAGTATGAATGACCTTCACATTAAATGAGCGAATAAGAATAAGCTTAGCGTTTATATGGGCAAGTGGACTTAGCATAACATGACAAGTGAGGGTTGCATAGCTAATTGAATGTAGACTACTGGGCTGTTGTTTCTGCCACTTGCATGACTACTAATAGTGAGGTAGCTTAGCAAAATTATGTTTACGGGGTGGATAAAAGTGCCATTTTTGGTACACTGCTTCTTTAGAGTGTACTGATCAATATTAGAAGGGGTGCCCACGAAAACTAATTAGGGATGGCGGGAAAACAAAATGGCCGACACGATAGTAAGAAATAATCGTTTTAGTATGTTTTCTATGCATACTACCTAAAGCACATGCTAAAACATGAATTCTAGCAATAGTCAACCTTGGCCTCTTTTCTTTTTTATCATTATTAATTTTTATATTATTTAAGCAGTAATAATAAATATTTGCCATTTTATTGGCCTAAGATGCCTATATATATTGAATAAATGCAATTGTAATTACTGTATACCAAAGAGATTATAAAAATGTTGTATCATCAGTTATTACAAAGTGTTGAACAAGCAATCCCAGCTTTAGCACATGTACAATTTGTATTTCCTTTACAGCAGCACCTGATAAGTTCATGACATGCTTTCGAAACTTCGGGCATACTCATCCAAACTGGCATCCATGTGCCCGATGTCTTAGTCCAAGAAAAATCCTCAGGTGAAGGAACAGCTTGCTGTGTACTTGTACTAGTAGTCCACACCCCTGCTTGATGCATGACATGTTGCAGTAAAGCATCTTGATCGATTTTTTTACAGAACAATTCTTCCTTAACAGAAATAAGTGGGCTAGTTCTGTCATACAGAACAACAATGAATCTTTCAATGGATGCAAAATGAATAGAGTCAACATGCACATTCTCAAAAGGATTTAGGGAAAGCTTTTACCAACACCAAACGCAATCCATATGTCTGCCAATGGCAGAATAGCACACAATTCATAAAACACACCTGCTAGGATAACTATGACATCTGTATCCATAGTCCCGACTCTGTATCTCAATAGTCTGCGTACCATGTTGTAATGCATGCTGGACATGCACTACAATCCTAGTATCGACTTCCTCATGATTACAGTTTGACATACTATTATTTGTAAAACAGATTGTCCAGATGTGACGTAAACTATTTTGCTACGTGGAAATGTAAACTTAGAAATTTGGTCTGTTAGGAAAGTTTTGTTCTTTGAATCACAAAGGAAATCCATCCACTTTCCAGGACGTTTTGCTTGACCCGATACTTTTCTCCGTAACCCTTTACCTCTCTTTTCTCAAGTTGACTCTTTCAAGCTGTCTGGATGGTATGTGTCCCATACAACATCTATTCTTTTTTTGTTCTGCAGTTGCATTGAAAGATAAGGAATAAAGATGTTTTCTGCATAGTCATTAAAAGTAACAGCCTCTGTAATTGGGAGAAAATGAGCAACTGCATGCAGCACCATCCAAAACTCGACAATCGTAAAACTGTGTAATTGGTGGAATACATTTCAGCAACTCAGACTTGGTGCTGGGTAAGTGAAGCTTTCCATAGTCAGACAATGAAGGTGGAAAAGACTGTATCTCATGGGAAAAGAATTCTTTTAAATCACCATCACGGCTTTGCATAGAAATATATAGTTGACCAAAAAGTGCTACATTGTTTTGCAGCATCTTAACCTATTTACCCTGTTTTGATATTATTTTATACTGAAAATAAACATAGAATTCTTCTTTATTGGATCATGGGTTGATATACTACATTCTTCCAGTACATTTTTTACGAACAGAATTCCTGATATTGCTTTGTACCTGTGTCTTCAAGTGTGCACAGTGTGCCGTGCACTACCAAATCATCCATTCAATTGCGACTGTCAAGAGTAACAAGTTCAGCAAAATCATCTAAAAAGGGGTTTCCCATATTCGTAATTGCCGAATGTAGGCTGCAAACTTGCTTGTGAAACAGCTTCTGAGTTGCAAATCCATTTTCATGGTTCTGCAAATATTTAGGGTCATCTGATTCACTAAATGGGAGGTATTCAGCTTCAAACTGACTTTGTAACCTAGCTAATTCAGGTCCTTACAGAATCCAGTGTTTCAATGTAATAGGGCTTTCTGTTAGGCCAATAAAACCACTGGAACCCTTCACACTGGCATTCTCCTGCTCATGAGCTTGATCAATGGGGATTGCAGAAAACAATTTGTTAGTCTTTGACAGTACCCAATGCGCTTGCTTTTCAAACTCCTCTTTGATTGACTCTGGGAAACACTTCGTATCTCTAATGTGAACTGGCATCGGATGGCTGCAGGTTCGAGGCTGCCCAGGTTCAGTCATGGATTATTTTCTCCTTTCTGCACCTTTTCAACACAACTTATAACATCTTTAAACAGGCTGTAGGACCAGGTGTCCTACAGACCTTCAGCACTTGTGCTGTAAAGCCTTAATAAATAAATAAATAAATAAAAATCCACCGCGCATAGTTCACATGGTCTATTGCAAAAAACAGTGGATTAAGCTTCTCCGAACTTCCAAAATAAAGCATTCTTGTTAGCCTAGAGCCATGCACTGTACTTTAAATGACAGGATTTGTGCCAAAAAGCATGGTGGCTGATTAAATCTTCAACATGCAAGTCTTTCCCAAAACAAATAGCTATTGGTTGGATGTGCATCGATGCTGCGAAATCCTTTCACATTTGTGAAAAAAGATGAATAACATTCTTCACTGCCACCTCCAAGACTGTCTAATGGGGATTTTAAAGGCTCAGATTTGTCCTGCTGACAAATAATGCATTTGTTCCAATTTATATGTCCATATTTTAAAAGCAGCAGTCTGAAATATACTAGCTATAGCTTAATACTGATTTACAAACCTTAATTAAGTCCCTTTTCCAATACGATTCATTCATGAAACCTTGTCAAAACTGTTTACACAATTGACCACATGGTCATGCATGGTCTTTTAATGCCACCCAAACTAACTAGTGATTGTTTGTGCAACATTAAAAGTGAAAACTGAAGAAGCTTATTATTAAAATCGAAAACAATGGTCTCACTGGGTTATAAAGTTTTAATAAATGGAGGGTGTGGCTAATAGTGATGGGCGTGGCTAATAGTGATGGGCGTGGCTTTTACATTAGCATAGGAACAGATATAACAGCATATGCAGGTAGCTGCACCTCAAAAAATTTAGTTGATGAGTAGTAATACACCCTGTATTGCATGGAATTTTTATAACATCTAATTAAGTACTTAACGACAGCTGGAAAACCACAAAATAAATTTTTGGTCTGGGCACCCCTTCTGAAATTAGTTAATATTTTCCAAGGAAGCCTCAGAAAAAAATTGGCACTTTTATCCGCTTCGTAAACATTATCTCAAAAATTGATGCTAAGCTACCCTACTATAACAATCTTCACAGCTATTAGACAGGTGTTTACAATGTTTGAGGTTTTGTCATGGTGTTCACACTTGTCAGGGGCAGTTTATGGTTAGGTAGATGGGTGGGCTAGGATGGTAGTAATTGAGCAGGTTTGGCGTGGATGAACTAAGCACTAAAGTAGCAAACAAGTTTAGCATCAGTGAGCAAGTCAGCATTGCCAAACTTGGTATGGAATGGGTAAATAAACATAGGATGTTGGGCAGAAGAGTTAGCTGGCTGTGTCACCTTGGTGCTAGTAGGAATGTAAAGGGGATGGATAAAATCCAGAATGGACCAGACCGGACCAAAGGTCATTTCTTCAACTAAGCCAATTCACACAATAAACTACAATGTACACTCCTCACCTTGTAGCAATTCTACTGAGGACACAATCAATGGCTTAGACAGCAACAGCGAGGCTTAATAGAATGCACATGAAACTATATTCACTCTAAAAACATCACAACTAAGCTAAACTACTCTCCAACTACACGATTGCTACAAAATTATAATACTGTAGTCAACCACTATACACGAGTAATTTATTAGAATCGAATTGTATAAGGTGAAAAAGTAAGTCTGAACTTATTAACTTATTTTTTGACGTCGGGTTAAAATGTTAAGGACTTACTCTTCAATTCCTTAGCTTCGTCATCTGTAGCCATACATTTTAAAGTAAGTTCGAAGTTATCTTTAACTTCTGTCACAACTTGATTCTAATAAATTCGGGCAGTTACTCGTGTATGGTGGCTGACTACAGTATTGTAGCAATTGTTTAGTGAAATGTATTGGAAAGCAATTTACAGTAGCTTAGTTGGGCTGTTTTTAGAATGAATATAGTTTCATGTGCATCCTATTAAGCCTCACTGTTGCTGTCTGAGTCATTACAATTGTGTCCTTGGCAGAGTTGCTACAAGGTCAGGAGTGTACGTTGTAGTTTATTGAGTGAATTAGCTTACAAGAATTGACTGGTCTGTTCCCTTTTATCCATCCCCAAATGTAAATGTACAATACCAGTAAATCATGATGTGAGTAAGCAAACTTTATCATCTACACCCAACCCAGCAAGGTTTTGCTCGATCAACATACAATGTGCTTGTAACCATTAACATTTATATGATAACAGGGCACTAAACAGCTACTCTATACTCACCTACATTTCTACCAGAAGTTAGCAGAGGTAACGTGACAATCTGCTGTTCACTGGTGTTTGATGGGGACTGAACTTGGGCTGTCACAAGTTGTCTTATCCAGAACCCTAAGTTGGTGACAGATGAAATGTCCATTTGATAGGGATGCTTCACCTGAATCAACAACTTCACCGTGTGCTGTACTATGTACAAATGTATCGGTATTAAGGTGGCAGTCAAATAGGCACCCATGATTGTAATCAATTTTTTAGAAATGCTGTATCTCCCCCCAACAGAGTTCAAAGGAAGGCATGGAAGAAAAGTATCTTTTTCAGTGCTATATTGTAAGATAGCTTCATAATATCAAGTTTATAAACAAACGCAAATGATAATCATCCTTCCTTTTGTAACTAGTCATTCTTAACAGTGTTCGTGTTCCTACATATGCACTACAGATTACACAAAACTGACACTAAGCTCTGAAAAAGCATCTCTACTATTGAACATAGCTCTACTGCTGAACACCTAACCGCAGTGTAATGGTTATGCAAGGAAATATTCCTTAACCTGTCCATGATTAGTATTGTACATTTTGGCCTGTTACAATGAGTTGTTGCAGAAAAACGTGCCCAGCAAGTGTAGTGGTAGAAGACTTGCTGAATTGCACAAGTGGGGCATGTTCTACAGGGTTTTGCAATTGAATTTGGCGACGTTGCAATTGAATTCGTCCCGTTTGCAATTGAATTTGTCGGTTTTGCAACTGAATTCGTCCCGTTTGCAATTGAATTCGTCCCGTTTGCAATTGAATTCATCGGTTTTGCAATAGAATTTGTCGCTTTTGCAGTTAAATTCATCGGTAACAAGAATGGCAGCTGGAGCAAACACGAAAACATGATGTAGCAGCTGCTACAAGAACTTGTTCAAGTACAACAGTGGTAAACAACTCTTTATAAGGCAATGATTCTTCCTCTACAGCCTATCCAGCAACATTCCAAACTCCACTATGCCATTCGTGATGGGCGATGGGTGTGGTCACGAGCAAGCTAATTAATTTGTCAGACAGCTATCAGCTTTGCATACTACCAGCTCCAATTACTCAAGTGTAACTCTCCATGGCATAAATAATTCGTCTCTTAATGAACGGTTGGTTTCTTGGAGCCATTTTGTTTATGACGAATTGTAATGCAAACGCGACGAATTCTATTGCAAAACCGACGAATTCAATTGCAAAACTGACGAATTCAATTGCAAACAGGACGAATTCTATTGCAAAACCGACGAATTCAATTGCAAACGGGACAAATTCAATCGCAAAGGCGACGAATTCAATTGCAAAAACCTGTAACACAGTATTCTGTGAGGGTTTCTATCCTACAAGAGCTTGTACTGGGAGATTATTACAATGTATTCTCTACACGTGAAATACCCCTAACAAGGATAACAACACCATCATGACTGCGTTAGCATAAGGCCTTGTGCTTTTTTCATGCATACAAAAGTTATAAGGTTTCTAATAGCAGGGTGTCCATTATCATAGCACCGTCGAAAACAGGATTATCTTATTGAGTTAAATTTAGTGATCGTGCCAATGCCCAATCAAGACTGCTGGAAACTAGAATTACCCGGCCTTTATGTGTACTTGCCTTACCTAATGACATTTATATATTCATAGGTCCACCATCCATTGCAATTGTGAGTTATAGTACCAGTGTATGTTCAGTAACATTGGAATGGTCAAGTAGCAGAAATGAAATATGTGGTCCCATCAGTTATCGTGTGCTGATAGTTACCAATGATGAGATTGTGAAAAACATCAGTACTAACAACCCTGAGGCTTTGATGGTCAACCTTGTTCCAAACACTGACTACACATTTGAAATAGTTGCAATGGACACTACAGGAGAAGGAGTGAGTATGAATGGTACATTTAGTACAGACATGTCAGTAGGTGAGTATTGTCTCTACTATACATGTCTATATTACATCATGTTGTGTTACTAAGGTGAATCTGTTACCCTAACATGGCAATGTAATGACAACAACACTTGCTACATCATTGCTAACTGGACAACTGTATGTTGAAGTGATTTGTATAATATGTTTGTATGTATTGTTCACTTTCAATTTTGTTGTAGACTAATGAACATTGCTCTCCAATTGTACAATTGGGATTAGAAGGCCATAATAGTTTCAGAAGTTCTATCATTGACGACAACATGCCCACTACTACTACATACACTGCCATGCTGAGTGTACATCAAATGATCACTAGTGCCATAGTAACAGCTATATATGATGGTGGAGTAACTAGGAACAGTGAACCAACCATTCCCATTGGTATGCAAATTGCGTGTGTGTGTAGCACTGTACATGAGTGGGTACATGCATGCAAGGAAAATATCACACATGCAATACACACATGACGGATGTTACTGAGCTACTACATACAAAGGTTGTAGTGCTGTACGCCAGTGTTCAAATTAACCCAGTGAAGAAACCTTTTAACTGGTTATTGCCCACCTACTTAGTAAACCATAAATTAACCCTGCTGACAAGTGTTAACATCATAACATAACCTCAAAATCATGTGCAAATATGTAATTGAAATAGCTGCTATTGTAAGACAGGATGTAGTCTGCCCAGCAAACACCGTCTGGTGACAATGCTCGAGTTTATTGGGCCTGGAAGTACGATCCAGCCAAAATATTGGCTGGCTAATCAGAATTGACGAGTTGCATAATTGCATGAATGTATTGGAAGTAGACGAAAAAGCAGACTAAATTCCATTTTATCAGACGTTACTCACCTAGGTTGTTCAAGATGTTTGTTGTCAAGTTGTTTTCCGATCTCACCTTATGAATCGTGACTCAATGTTTCACCAGAAATGAACCGCTTCCTCTACTAATACAATGAATGAAGAGATGGCATCTAGTAAACGCCCTATTCTGAGTTATACTTTATTCCTTGCCGGTTTTTTTGCTGTTTTTAAACGATTATGCAACTCCTCGATTCTGATTGGCCATCGCACTTCTGAAACCCGAGCATTGTCACCAGACGGTGTTTGCGCATTAGCGCGAGCCTGGTCACTTTGGTACCACCCTAACCTTCCAGCAGGCTTGTTGAGTACATATTGTGTCTGCCAATATACACATACACCAGTTATTGCCAATTATTGGTTGGCAATTAACTGGTGACAAAAAAAATTGTAGGTGTACAGCACTAATAAGTTGTAACAACAGTGTTTAGGGAAATAGATTATGAGCACTCAATAAAATATAATGGTGTATTTAAGATTATCAACAGGTGGAATCCATATAATAAAAAGCAGATGAACAATGGTATTGCAGCATAACCATGTGTGAAATTCCCTACATTGGCATTCTATTAATAAAATTTGTTCAGTGTATGTTCAGCTACGCAGTGTTGGGAGTAACGCATTACTTATGTAACGCGTTACGTAATATTACTTTTGTGGTAACAAAGTAATATAACGAAATACGCTATGAAAACAGGTAATATAACGCAAAATACTTTACTTACAAATGTAACGCGTTACCTAAGTAATATAATTACTGTAACGAGTCTAATATGACGTAATATTATTACTAAAAGTAACGAAGTTACTAATCTCGTTAGTAATCCTCTGAGTAATGCCTAACCACAACGAAGTAATGAAGCCTACTGAATGAAGCTTATTCACTAGCTTCTTACTTATAACCAAGATTTGCACATTGTCCAACAACGCAATCATGTCACGTGATAAGTTGGTAGTTTCACACGTGACAGTTTAAGGCTGTGGACACAAAGTAATATAATATGTAATATTATTACAGTTACTTTATTTTATGGGTAATATGTAACTGTAACTAAATAGTTCTGTTGCAAGTAATATGTAACTAGTTACTTTTACAAAGTAACTTGCCCAACGCTGCAGCTACATTACATTTTACCTTGTAGAGAGTTCAGCCAAGCTGCAAGTCACCTTGTATAGTGATGTGCAGGGCTACTTACTGTAATAAGTCATGTTTTAAATATAAGTATACCTACAAAATATCATACAGTACAATAGTACTGTATGGTAGGGACAATGAAGGTATGGACGTGGCCAGTACTAAAATATCACCCAAAAACGTGCCACAATTTCCTCTCACAACATGACAGTATTGGTTGCGTGGTAAAGTCAAGCCCAAAAATGCCTTCAGATCGACCTGAAACATTACTGTCAAGTTGCTACAGAATTTAAAAAAATTTATTCAACAGAATTTTCTACTTCCTGCCTGCCTGCCTGCCTGCCTGCCTGCCTGCCTGCCTGCCTGCCTGCCTGCCTGCCTGCCTGCCTGCCTGCCTGCCTGCCTGCCTGCCTGCCTGCCTGCCTGCCTGCCTGCCTGCCTGCCTGCCTGCCTGCCTGCCTGCCTGCCTGCCTGCCTGCCTGCCTGCCTGCCTGCCTGCCTGCCTGCCTGCCTGCCTGCCTGCCTGCCTGGTTGCTTTTGACGTCTTCAGTCAAGCGTAGCAGAAAACTGGCTACAGCTGTAATTCTTTCTCAGAAATGCTTGAATTCACTTAAGAAACCATTAGTGTAATGATAGGCATACAATACGTGTCTTACTTTTATCCTTTTATACCATAGGCATCAGTCTAACGCTGTGTGGTTTCCATCTCTGGGTGTCACATGTTATATAATGTCATTGCACCAACATATTGGAATATACGTGTCAGCTCATGGGTCATTTGGGCGTAATCAATGATAAGCCAGTACAGTGAAGTGAGCTGTTCTCCATTGTAGACGAACCACCAGCCGGAAATCGGGTATCTATGTATGTGTATGCACGAAGTACTTTAACTAAGGTGAGGAACCTTGCGATGATATTGTTTAGCAATTTGTATGTACTGTTAAATACCAGAGTTTAGCTAACCAGAAAAGTTTCACGGAATGTTTTTAGACACTGTGACCAACACTCACCGTTTCTGATTGTGGTAGCTGTGCTATGGTCATGAGTTTACAAAAAAGTTCACAAACATGTAAAAGAAAAATTAGGAATTTTAAACTAGAGTAGGGACAATTGTAGTACCGCAATAAAGTACTGTAACAAGCTGGAATGGAGTATTGTGCAATGTATAAAATACTGTAAAACAATAAGAAGTAAATATCCCTACTGTGCATTTTGATTGTAGAGTCTCCATAGCACAGTAAGGATATTAATTTCTTATTGTTTTATAGTATCTATACATTGCATACTATTCCGATCCAGTTTGTTTCAGTACCTTTATCACGGTACTACAATTGTCCCTACTCTAGTTTAAAATTCCTAATTTTTCTTGTACTTGTATATTAGAGTTGTAATGATACAGTGTGTAGACATATCGATATATTGCCTCTGGTGTATCACAATACAGCAATATATTGCATGATACAAAGTGGAGTCTAAGCAATGGTCTATGTTTTTTTTTAATGTTTGTTTTTTTAAGAGAAATAAGTGGTCTAATTTTCCTTTGAGAAGCATTACATACTATTCAGTTTAACCACAATGTACAGTAATTTTATTTTCAGCCATGATAACAAGCCACGATATGCCGATATATCACAATACACAATATATTGATATGGTGTGACTTTGTATTGATATTGTCTTAAAATGATATGATACAAGATATATCGATATATTGTTTCATCTCTATTGTATATATTCACTCTTCCTCATTCCTGTGGTAAAGAAAAAAACAGTGGAGTAAAAAGAAAACCATCCATAGACTGGTTTTGGGGCTTGCCATAACAAAAAAGGAAGTTTCACTATAACAATTATCATAAAATTGTTAATTATCAATATATCGATAAAGTACTGTAACAAGCTGGAATGGAGTATTGTGCAATATATAAATACTGTAAAACAATAAGAAGTAAATATCCCTACTGTGCATTTTGATTGTAGAATCTCCATAGCACAGTAAGGATATTAATTTCTTATTGTTTTATAGTATCTATACATTGCATACTATTCCAATCCAGTTTGTTTCAGTACCTTTATCACGGTACTACAATTGTCCCTACTCTAGTTTAAAATTCCTAATTTTTCTTGTACTTGTATATTAGAGTTGTAATGATACAGTGTGTAGACATATCGATATATTTAGTTTCAGGTCAATCTGAAACTAAATATTAGTTATCATGTTTCTACTATTTGTTGCATCACCAAACACTTATGCTGTAATAACTTAAATTCATCTGTTCCTGATTTGTTTATATTGTAGCTGGACGTGACTTCTTATTACGAGATCTTCAGGCAAAAATTTTATTTAACAAGCAAATAACAGTAACTGCCAAATGGAGAGGAGTAAGTTGTGTGTCTGTAGTGCTGTGTTTCATGAAGTGTGCCCATCACATGACAAATAGAGTTATGTTGTGTGTATGTATATTGAATAGCTAACTGTCTAGAAGTTGTGTAGCGAAGTGTTGCATGTTTTAACTAGTGTCCGTTTGGTTCTACTTGGGGTACTTAGAGATAATGAGTTACTCTCTAGAACTCCTATCGATATAATTTCATGAAAATAACAACGAGAAAACATCCTGACCACCTGGTAGACTCCTGTAAGCGTTTGAACGTAAATCAAATGGCTGCAGGTTCGAGGCTACCCAGGTCCAGTCATGGATTTTTTCTCTTTTCTGCAACTTTTCAAACACACCTTATGTAGCTAAAGTCTCTGAGCAGGCTGTAGGACCAGGTGCCCTACAGACCTTAAAGTATTAATAAAAAAATAATGCCAAAACAGGTGTTTATTATCTAGAAATTTTTGCCTGGAGTCCCAGCCTCACAGTCCACTGGTGATAACTTTTTTTATCCAGGTGGCATGTACGTACTTGGTTACTGAATACAGTGTGACCTACTTCCCTAATAGGCTGTATGAATGTTGTAACAGCTAAAAAATGATAATGTGGGCATTGTAGGCTATCCAAAATTGTTATATGAAAATGAAGAGCAGACTCAAAACTTTGTCTGGAGAAGTTTTGTAAGGAAACATCATAATATCATACAGGTTTCAGTACTTTTTATCGATGTGCTATGGTCTTTACTCTAGTTGAAAGTTCCAAATTTTTGTTTGTTAACTTTTTTGTAAATAATTATTATGACTGGTGAACCCATGCATACCACATCTGAAATGGTGCCATACACCCCAGTTATATCAATTATCGTCTGAAAGTGAAGTATCCATTACACTTCTTTGTCGGCTATGTTCAACCCGTTACACAGCAGTACAAATCAAGAACTGTTTGAAAAACACCTCTGCTATCAGAATAGCCACTATGAAAAATACAGACGGTTTCTGTTACAAAGGGAAGCCATCATGTGCCATTGCCAAATCGACACTTTTTGCTGTCAGTAAAGATGAATGGGACACAAAAATGGACACTGGTAAGTCCATGAAGAAGGCATTGTACGTACTGTGGTATGCTAAAAGGCACCTTTCGGGCCAAAGCGACATTGAACAGTGAAAAAATCAAGCCCGTAGCCTTAGCCGTTATTGAGTTACGTTTGTCTGAAGGCATCAGTCAGTCAGTCAGTTACTCATCAGTTAGTAGAAAATTCTGTTAAATAGTTTTTTAAAAATTCCGTAGCAACTTGTTGAAAGCATTTCGGGTCGATCTGAAAACTTGTTTGGGCTTAGTTTTACCTAACCAATACTGCCTCATCATCGTCAGGGAAAAGAAATGTTCAAAAATTTGAATGATTGCCTATGACTATAGTATTTTATAAAATTGTCAATTAAAAAAATTAAGTAAGGATCTATGCAATAAAAGGTAATGAAACAAGAAATGAATGATAGTATTACAGCATAGCTCAGTGGTAAAGTCTCTACTTTGGCACTGAATAAAATAATTGTTATAGCTAATGTGCCAAAGTAGGGACTTTCCCACCGAGTTATGCTAGGTCTTGTTTTCTGTCTAGGTTGTAAAGAGTTGTGGTCTTCGTACTCTGTCGTGATTAAACCTACTGCAAACTAGTCTGGTGGCGTCCATCCTTTTGCATGGCACCACCAGACAAATTGCAAATGGGATTTCAATCACGAAGTTGCATAGCTAGTATACATCTTATAGTAGCGCCAGGACTGAAGCACTTCAAAAATCCAGTTCTTAAATAATTCTGTGGTGTCTATTATGCTGCTGTTGATACGGAAAATTAATGCCTCGATATGGTTTCATTGGATGAAAAAGAAGACAAGCAGCCTGATTGAAGATAAAAGAAAAGGTGCAGAGGTATATCCCACTGGTGAGTTTGCTATTGTGGCGTAAAATGGTGGCCATACACTAGGCTCTAGCCTTGCTACTGTGGTCAGTTAGGTAGTAAGGCAGTGAGACTAAAATTCAAGTTTTGGTGATTTTTTAAAAATTCTATATCTGGCCACCTTGTAAGCATTTTGTTATATTTTATGTTGTATTATATTATATGAACTAGTACTATTCCGTAAAGGTGATTTCCATCACATAAAATCTCTCTAGGATGATTTTCAGCAGCAGAATTTTGGGCGGCACGTAATATTTTCAGGGTAATCCCTACTTAAATGGTACTACCGTACCATTTGATACTGTAACCTATAACCCAACTCAAGTTTTTTACTCTAATTGAGATGAAGTGTGCGTACTTACAAATGCGGTACCTTAAAAATGTGATGCATGTTAATTATTGTGTAGAACATGTCTTTTGTGCAGGATATACTTGTTTTTAGTCAGAGTTGGGGGTAGCTAGTTACATTTGTAACTAAGTTACGTACATAATATATTACTGTTGAAGTAACTAGTAATCTATACAAAAACAGCCAAGCTGTGAAAAAAGGGTGCGGCCTCCAAAAAAGCCAGGGTGAAAAAAGATGTGAAATCAAAGGTGGTAGCCAAGAAATGGCTGTGATGGTAGTTAATGGTAAAAATTTTAATAACGACAATTCAGGTGAATTTGGTGCCGAATCCTAGAGAAGGCAACACAAATTCACCTGAATTGTCGTTATTAAAGTTTTTGCCATTAACCTACCATCACAGCCATTTCTTGGCCGCCACCTTTGATTTCACATCTTTTTTCACCCTGGCTTTTTTGGAGGCCACACCCTTTTTTCACAGTTTGGCTGTTTTGTATAGACATCACTTCTTTTTGTATTTGTATACTCCAAAACCAGCCTGTGGTCAGCTTTGTAGTTCTTTTATTTGTCTTTTTCTGCAGAAAGGAGAAGACATCAAGCCCTGAATTCTATGGATACTTTTTTATAATGATGCATTTTTTACAAAAATTAATACTGTATGAAAATTATCACATGTCCTCTCTCCTACAGGTAGACAACTTTGTAGCAGAAATCTCCACAAGGTAACTTGTTTGTAGCTGAAGTCTACAGGGTGACTTCTTTTGTTGCTGAACTCTCTACAGGGTGATTTGTTTGTAGCTGAACTCTATAGGCTGACTTATTTTTAACTGAACTCTCTAAAGGGTGATTTGTTTGTAATTGAACTCTCTGGTGATTTGTTTGTAGCTGAACTCTCTCCAGGGTGACTTATTTGTAACTGAACTCACTACAGGGTGACTTGTTTGTAGTTGAACTATATACAGGGTGACTTAGTTGTAACTGAACTCTTTCCAGGGTGACTTGTTTGTAGTTGAACTATATACAGGGTGACTTAGTTGTAACTGAACTCTTTCCAGGGTGACTTGTTTGTAGCTGAACTTTCTCCAGGGTGACTTATTTTTAATTGAACTCTCTACAGGGTGATTTGTTTGTAACTGAACTCTCCAGGGTGACTCGTTTGTAGCTGAACTTTCTCCAGGGTGACTCATTTGTAACTGAACTCACTATAGGGTGATTTGTTTGTAGTTGAACTCTCTCCAGGGTGACTTATTTGTAATTGAACTCTCTACAAGGTGACTCATTTGTAACTGAACTTACTACAGTGATTTGTTTGTAACTGAACTCACTACAGGGTGACTTGTTATAGTTTAACTCTCTCCAGGGTGACTTATTTGTAATTGATCTCTCTACAGGGTGATTTAATTGTAGTTGAACTCTCTTTTGGGTAACTTGTTGTTAGTTGAAATATCTACATGGTGACTAAATTGTAGCTGAACGTTCTAATAGAAAGATTTACTATGAAGCTGAATGTTCTATTAGGGTGACTGCACTATTAGACTATATCTCGATCACGCACTTGTTACACCTAGTTGACTTTTGTAGTGTAACTCAATGGTTTTTCATCTTCTGATTCCTTATAAACCACTGAAAGCTTCTTCTAAAACAATTATTCTACCTTTGTACCTATTTTCAGCTGATTCCGTTAACTAGTTTACCTGGTAGGTGTGACAAGTAATACTTTTTTATTAGCAAAATTCGATCGTGCACTTTTTACACATAGTTGGCATTTTTGTTATAATTCCATGACTGCTAATGTGATTTCTTTCAAACCACAAAAGGTTTGCACTATGATAGTTACTCCATATACGGAACGATTTTCAAGTAATTCTGTCAAGCGGTTTACCCTGGAGGAATGACAACAAATTGCCCTTGGGTTTTTGAAAAATCGCGCATAACTTCCTTGTTCTTTGTCTGATCCATACCAAAATTGGATTGTAAATGTGCACTACTGCCCTCCAAAGTTTACGCAAATTGACCAAAGATGCACGAGTTATTATAATTTTTGTAAAGTGTGCAAGACGAAGAAGAAAAGGATTAAGAAAAATATGAAGAAAATAAGACGAACTTTGAAGGCGCGTATCTCAGTGATGGATGGGAGGATTCACCTCAAATTTGGAATTGGAGGTGCCCTACTCCGAGGAAGTTTCCACAGCAAAAATGGTTAATTTCCGTCCTGCCATTATCAAGCTATGGATGCGTGAAAATGGCATTTTCTTGGTGTGCACTTGTCTGTCGCACGCCCGCACTAGCTGTACTTGGCCGCACGACATACTATCATGTGTCTTGATATAATTAGTTACATCTCTAGTAACTTGTAACTAGGAATAGCTGTCAGCAAAGTAACTAAGTTACAATAGTTGCATAGTAAATAGTAATCATGCTTTAAAAACCAGAACACTTTTCAATTCTTGTTCCTTGCACATGCTACAGCCACATTAAGTAGACACATTCTGTGTACTGTTCTTCATTGATTCAGTTTGAGTAACAGACAGAAGTATAGTTGAAACTGAGCTAAAATGGCCACAGAATTATTTTCAGAAAGTGCAGTTCTCTTCCGGAAGTTGCTAATGAATATTCTGGGTATAACAATCATAGAAGCACGTTACAAAAGTTAACAAACAAACATATGAGAGTAACCAGTAACACAACTTCTAGTTATTTTGTAACAAGGAAGTTACAAGGGATAAAAGTGACGAGTAACTAGTAACATTTTTGAAGTAACTACCTCAACTCTGTTTGTAGTTCACTAATACCAACCATACATTAGGTGGCTAAATTGACAAACAACTCTGAGTACCACTTTATTTTATAGATCATGCAAATTGTCATGCAACATTAAAATTACATCAATATGTAGTTACACTATTAGTTACATTCAATATCTTTATCCATATGCAATGGTTGTTATAAGCGGTTTAAGGAAAAACTGAAAAGAATGTATCATAAACCATGTACATACTGTATGTATTTGTGTAATTATGATAAATGATACAGATACATACATACTAGAGGTGTATCGATATGGGTTTTTTTGGCATGTACCGATATCCGATATCGATGCCACCAAAAGAAGCCAATAACCGATAGCCAATCCGATAATTACATTATAATTTTAAGCAAACAAAAGTGTACATTTACCACAACATGTAACGATTTTTTCACTGTTCGACGTTGCTTCTGCCCGACAGGTGTCTTTTGGCATACCGCAGTACGTACAGTGCATTATTCATGGACTTACCAGTGTCCTCCTTTGTGTCCCATTCATCTTTGCTGACAGTGGAAAGTGTCGATATGGCAGTAGCACATGATGACTTCCCTTCGTAACGGAAATCATCCGTATTTTTCATAGTAGCTATTTTGATAGCAGATGTGCTTTTCAAACAATTCTTGATTCAAAATGCTGCGTAACGCGTTGAATATAGCTGACAACAAAGCGTAATGGATACTTCACTTTCAGACGATAATTCAGGCACATGGCACCATTTCAGATGCGGTGAGTATGGGTTCACCAGTCATAATAATTATTTACAAATAAGTGTGATGGGGTGTAGTTTGTGCCCACATGCCCTGTTTTCACAGGCCCAATCAATTATTTTGTTCAATGGATGTACAGCAAAGTAATGGCAGATGCAGGATGGGGTATTTGGGGGCAAATGCCCCTCCCCTCACCTTGTGGAAGAGCCAGCCATGCTTCTGATTAAAATATATAGCTAATAAACTTTTATATCAGGCCAAGATCAGTTTATCAACTCATGAAAATATACACATTTCACCTGAAACCAAAGCGAACAAAAGTCAAACTAACTAAAATTGTCACCCAGCACCTTTGTCCATACTAAGCGCCTCTAAAAATAATATCATGTTGCTGTTCTAGGAAGCCAGCTTTTAAGACTTCACAACCATCTGAAAAGGCAAAAATGGCAAAAATCAACAGTGAGACACTACTAAGAGGTTTTTATTTGCTGCTTCAAAAATGCAGCACTAACCTAGAGAATTTGGCTCTCCCCAACCACCTACAACTTACCCTGTTTGTGCCCCTCCCCTTGCCAGCTCCTGGATCTGTCCCTGCAAAGTTACCAACTTTTTCACGATAAAAACTATATAGCCATGTTTACTGAGTGTTTTCGCATGTCCATTACCTACAGTGATGCAACAGACAGACCGCCAACCACTGTGACCCTACACCTTAATAATTTTCTCTTTGCTGTTACTGTATTTTCAACAGTTCTGTATACTGAAGAACAAAATTTTGAATGATTGCCCATGACTATGCCATAACCTTAAGCTAACCCAGCTCATATTTTTACTCTAATTTGGTGAAGCACTTACAGATACAGTACCTTTAAAATGCAGTGCATGTTATGCCTTGGTGTAGGACATGTGAAGGTCACTAATTTACTTGTTTTGTTTTCACCTACTTCACCTGCTGTATTTAACTGAAAGTATATCGTATCCACAATATGGCAAGTCTTGCTTGCTTTGCAGGTACCAGTGTTAGTGAACCATACATTTGGCAAAATGGACAGACAATTCTGAGTAGCACTTAATTTTACATATCATACAAATTACTACACAACAGTAAAATTGCATCATACGTATATAGTAGTGCATAAATGAATGGCAATTTTATGCTTCGAAGGTTTGAATGCAAAATTCGAAGGTTTGATTAATATTTTATGGTGCTATAGCTACTATTATGTAGGTGGCATACTTTTGAGTGTATTGTAACTTAATCCAGTTTTTGTTTCGGTTCCCTTTGGCAAATGGAATTTCTCACATTGATACTATTATTCGTCTGTTTAACAAGATATAACAGCTGGAGAAAACGCAAAACTGCTGCTAAAATACCTTACAGTAGTACACAACTCGAGAATTTTCTTCCTCTACAGCTTGTCACAACTGTACTTTGCGATTAGCAGTGGGCATGGCCACTTGTGGTGCGAGCTAATTAACTTGTCCAGCTGGAGAAAACACAGAACAAGATGTAGATGCTGCTAAAAGACTTTACAGTAGTACACAACTCAGTATTCTTCCTCTACAGTTTGTCCCAACTACACTTCACGATTAGTGGTGGGCGTGGCCACTCGTGGTGCGAGCTAATTAATTTCTCAGACACCTAGTACAACCACCTTCCATTACTTTCTAGTGTCTCAAGCGTAACTGTCCACGGCAAAATTATTCATGGCATGATGAGCTGTTGGATTCTTACAGTTTTTTTGCTTGCTAATATGACCAGGTTGTGCATGCGCAAAATTTGAACTTCGCTTTTGTCATTCGAATGATGCACCCTTCAAACTATCGAACAATGCAGTTCAACTGCATTATTAATTACATTCAAGATCTTTGTTTATGTTATCAAACAGTGTGGTAGTACCATGTAAGTAGGGATCCCAAAAATGATGCGAGCCACTTAAAATTCCACCTTCAAAAATCATCCTAGAGATATCTTACACACCTTTATAGAATAATATTTGACCATCTAACATCAAATACTGCATTAAAACAAGAAAACACTATTATTTATGTAGGTGGCCAGATATAGAATTTTTTTTTAAAAAATTGCCTGCCTGCCTGCCTGCCTGACCACAGTCGCAAGCCTAGAGGCCAAACGAAGCAGTCCACAGCCACCATTTTACACTACAGTAACAAACTCACCAGTGGGATGTGCCTTTTGGGGTTCCGATGAGTTAGTATTTTCGTTGTGCTAGCATTATGAATACAGCTAGGCCAATAATAACAGGGTGTGTCATCATAATAGATTGTTAAGAGATGTGGTCTCTGTGCTTGATAGTTATTAATCAACCAAGATCGCACTTAACTAATTAATAGGTGTGGCAATGAACCTATATCTACCAAGTGTAAGTGCTTAAATAAGTTTGTGATGTCTAATGCTGTTCAAGGAAAATGTTGATAGGGAAAGTTAATGCCTGAATTTGGTTACATTGCAACGACAAGAAAACGATGAGCCTGGTTGAAGATAAAAAGGGAAAACAAGGTGCAGAAGGAACTAATAGTGGCACACCCCCTGGCTGACTTGAAGTACTCTAATAGAACAATCACATATCTATACTATAACAAAAACCCAAACAAACTAGCATATTAATGTTATAATGAAGTAGGGATCAAAGCAATAAAAAGTAGTGAAACAAGAGATGAATGATGGTATTACAGCACAGCTTGTTGGGAAAATCCCTACTTTGGCATTGAATAAAATGATTGTTATAATATGTTAACTAGAGACAGGACAGCTAAAGGAGGATATGACTACAAGGGTGATGGGATTATGGGCCTCTTGTGGTGCTCGAAATGGATTAGGAAAGGAACCTGTGAGCCTGATTGGAATGCCTGGACAAGCTTGTGATGAAAGTCTTGTCTAACATGTAAGCATGTCCTGATAGTAATTTCAGGCTTGAATAGTTCCTGTAAACTACTGACAGTTTTGGAGACATTTTGGGGATAACCCAGCCACATAGGATGTGCTAGCCATGGCACATCAGTTTTATCCCCAAACTATATGAGAGCACCGTGCCCATTAGACCATTACTCACCAAAGCAAATGATGATATTTGCAGTTAACCCGGGCTAGAAAATATAAGAAAAGAAAACTATACCACACGAGAGGAATGAGAGATCATTTATCTGCTTATTTATCCCCAGTTACCAGGGGGTAAGTTGAGATTACCATGACTAGTATATAGAAACAATACAATATGGCAGCATGCATACAGGTGAATATTAGAAGTTGTCAATGCTGTTCAGAATGAACATCTGGAGAGTACCGGAGAGACTTGAGCCAATGCTTTTGGATGAATCTTGATGTACAGAAGACATGCAGAGCTTTTCCATCTGCCTGGAGTTTGGATTGTGGAGTCTTGGATACCTGCCATTGCTGCAGTTGTTGCTGCCCCTCTGCAGAAACTATGCCCCGTGAACTTCTGAGCGGGAAGTTTGGCAGCAGTGAGAGCTGCCCTAACCTCCTTCACAAATCTTGGCTTGGACAAAGGAGAGAACCATCTTCCCACTGGAACAGAGGGTCAGGCTTGTTTCCTCTTAGTGCCAGGTAGTGTAGGAGGGCTGACACTGGGCAAAGTTCATCGCCTGTCTTACTGATGACCACTGTTACCCCTTTCCTAGTTTGGTCTGTCTTTGACTGCTTGATTAGCAAGGAGATTGTAGTAGGTTGTGACTTGTGATCTGATTAAAGGTCTCCAAGAGACAGATGGGTATTTGGATCATAGTCATTATCTCGTGGTACTGTGAGCTCTCCTGACCTGCAGAAGGAGAAAAAGTTGGTAGTAGAGGCTGCCCAGAGCAAAGAGGACTTGTAGGATGTGCCCTCCTTTTCAATGAACCATTCTGCTTTCATCTTTCGTAGGATTGTAGGGGTAATTGGAAGACGAGCTCTTGGAGCTTTACCTCGTTTACCAGCCTCCACAGCTATGGCTCTGAGTATTTGCCTGAGCTGAGGCATCTGACCCACATTTGTGTATCTGAGGCAGCTGAGGCATCTGACCCACATAGATAGCAGCTGATATGACAATTATGAGAGCACCTAACCCTTGGTTGCAAATTGTAACAACCCCACTAGGCTCTCCAAGTCACCCTTGGACACAGTCCTTGCTAGGATAAGACTGGCCAGTTCCTTCTTCAGCTGAGATAGTTTATCTTCTGGAAGACGTAGTTGAGAGTTAACTGTGTCAACTTCAATTCCCAAGAATTTGAGGGTTTGAGAGGGTCCCCTAGTTTTGAGACCTCCATTGGTACCCCCAGCTTTTCCCAGGCTGTTGTTAAAGTATTTTTCTGGATTATGGCCTCTGAGTGGTTTTTGGCAACCAGGATAAAGTCATCCAGGTAGTGGAGTAAATTGGGAATCCCTTGGTTTAGAAGCATCCACTGGATTGCGTCAGCTACCGCTGAGAAGATTTTTGGGGCAGAGTGTAGGCTAAATGGTAAGGCCTGGTCTATGAAGATTGAATTCTCCCATTTCACACTTAGGAGATGGCAGTCTTGGGGATGCGCCTTAATCATTCTGTATGCCTCCTTGATGTCAGCCTTCACTAGAAATGCCCCTCTACCCACTTTAAGCACAAGTGCTGCTAGGTGGTCTACTGAGGAATACGATAGTGACGCTAGGGATGTAGAGATGCCATCATTGACACTGCCACCATCTGGTGATGAAAGGTCAACAATCAAACACCATTTCCCTGGTTTGTTTTTCTTTGGGATTATTCCAATCGGGCTAGTGTGTAAGTTGTGGGGGCAAATGGAGTTTGATCATACGACCCAGAGATAGTTCTCTCCACAGGTGTTCTGTGATGATATTAGGAACTAAGGATGGCCTATTGCCAGGGGAAGTACCCAGCTAGTGTTGTCTGTTGAAGCCAATACGGAAACCCTCCTGTATTCCTCTCAGAATGTACGTAACAAATGAGTGATCTGGGTGATCTGTAAGAAGGACTGCCCACTCAGACTGGTTCAGCGGGAATTGGGCATTGTAGTCCAGTATGAATTCTGGAGTGTTAGCTGTGGCAAGTGGTCTGTACGAGTCCAGTGCCAGCAGGTCTTTCATGTACTCGTATGAGTTGCCCCTCAACATCCACTGGAATGAAGATCCAGGTCTACAAAGAAACAAGTACCCACAATTAGATCACACCCAAGAGGGTGGAAAGTGGGTCTCACCTGGCCTCCTCCTATTAGAAGTTTTCAGATGAATATTATTGGGAGCATCTAACTTTAACCTAAGGCATGATATGTATGCGTAGAGTAGGACCTAATGTATAGGTGTGTGAATCATGTAGATCTTTTATTTTTATCCAACAGGAGGATACCAGGTGACTTCTAGGCTGGGCAACTCACGTTATATGGCAGTATTGACTTCTTGTGATTCAACCACTGCTCAGACCACTGGTTTAGCAGCCCACCTCCACCTTATCTTACAATTGTCCCAAGAACTAGGCCTCCAGTGGATGAAGTATGACATTGACTATCGCCAGTGGATGGCAGCACGCAACTTGCGACAGTGGGGAGAACTGAACTTCACCATATATGGGCATTGCCAGTCTGCTCAACAGCGTTTCTCAGGTACGTCATCTCACTCAAGACCGACTCAAGTTCTGGTTAACAGGAAATCATCCAACCCAAACTCCAAAGAGGCATGTTTCCAATGGAATTTCCGAGGACGATGTGACGAGCAAGTTGCCCATACTTACATTCATGCTGGCTTTGTGGAGGGCCTCACTCGGCATTGTCCTGCTCCACAGTTCCAAAACGCTCAAAGTAGCGGAGTACTCCATGAACAGTGACTGTGGTTCCTATAGTCTTGATTATTAACACAGTCCCCCGGTAGATGGTTGAAGTGTGTATCCCTCAGGCTGTCAGTAGTCATCCAGTAGTTGAGCCAAATCCACATATTCCCATTTCCGTATCCGCTCAACAAGTTTTGTTGGGATGGGTGGTAGACCCTCATTGATTACTGTAGAGCTGCCGCTAGTCGAAGTGTGAGGTGGTTCATCTTCGACTAGAGACCCTAGCGGGGGTAGGGATGGCCCAGAGGACAGGAGTGGGTCCACTGGTAAGTGGAACCCAATACCTCCTCCTTGCGTACCTGTGGGATAAGGCAAGACAATCTGCTTATTTATCCTTGTGGGATATGCGAGCCTGGGCGGCTGTAGCTAATTTGCCAGGCGACGGGGAGCCTTGATGCGCATTCCTGCATTTGCTGCCGGGACTGCACGTCTACCTGCTTGGCTGAGACTACGCGTCTACCAGCCTTACAGAGACTCTGGCGTCTACCAGCTTGTGCGACGACGATGGCATCAAGGTCTTTGGAGGTGGGATTTAACGTCTACCACTTCCAAGCACGATACGCACTAGAGTAGCACGTGACGTATTGTCACTTTGAAAATGCTGGCTATTTTTGGGTGCCCAGCCGCCCATTCTCATTGTCACCTATAAAGATGCATGCAAATATGGTTTCTGGAATGACTTACTGGAAGTGGATGGTGTGGAAGCCGGTGAGGATACCGGAAGAGCGCCGGAAGTAGCGACAGGGTCTGTTGCTGTCAGCAGGTTGCTGCTCGGAATACAGCGAGACTGGATCAAGTCCGCCACCGCGGTAGCTAACCGTTGCCCAGTAGAGGTCGACAGCGTTTGCAATGATGGAGATGAAACTGCGACTGGAGGCATTCTGGAGGTTGGAGCAGTGGCTTCTGGTGACGAGGAAGTGGGAACAGGAACCGAAGGAACGGAGTTGGAGGCTTCTTCGCTATCCATCTTTCCTGGTATCACCGAGCTTGAATTGAACAACAACTCCTGAATCGTGTTTACTCGAATGAGCTTGCACACCTTGGGATTGCTTTGAAGTGAGCGTGTAAATGATAGGAATGCTACCAAGGGGGGTAGTCAGACAGGTTTAGAGCCTGAGCAAACATTTTGTACCTGCCCTGCTAGTTAACCCTGTTTAACCTGCTGTTAAACTTGCACCAATGTACCACTGAGCTATACTGTAATACCATCATTCATCTCTTGTTTCACCTTTTTTTATTGTTTGGATCCCTACTTCATTTTTAAATTAATAATTTTTAATATGCTAGTAAAATCAGGGCTTAGTCTACATATGTTTAAGACATAGGATCGTTTCCATCATAACTGGCAAAAAGTGGCGATAAACTTCTGGAATAAAATTTGAGCAGAGATTATATTGCAAGAAGACAGTGAAGGATGGAGGGTTGTGTTGAAAGATATTTAGAGATTTAGTACTGTAATAACTGTATAAGGCAAGGCTTAACAAGCCACACAAAAAAAATATTAAAAGAATGTACCATAAGCCTTTAATTAATTGCCTATATGCATATGTACTTGTGTGGTTATGTGTACATACACACAGTACTAATATGTACACATCAAGTATGTGATATTGTAGATGTCATTATTGTTGTATTTGACAATGTTCATTTCCTGAGCTTGTATTTTACAATGTTGATAGGCTATCAATCTGGGGATAACTTATACAGTATCTCTCACCTGTAACATATACAGAATACAACAAAACAAGACAATACGTGCACCACTGTCAGTGGAGTTTTTGCTACCTCAAGATGTGATTACTGATAACATTACGTGTGAAGTTGTTGTCTTATTGGATAATCTTTGGAGTATCAGCAAAGTTTTCAGTAAGAAATTAATGTACATGTAATTAAGTGATGTGTTATTTCTTTTCAACAATACAAGAACCCGTGTGATAAATATACCACTTTAGCATGGGAGTTCAAAGGCACCACTCAGGGTTTAGCTCACATATTGCCTGGGAAAGCGGTTTGCTCTTGGCTTTGATGCCCAACCAGTTCAAAGAAATGGTATGCCCTTGGGACCAGGGGTAGTCCATAAGTCTGAAAAGTCCATATCTGAAACTGTATATAAATATCCTTAAATAGCATAAAGCAAAAATTTTACAATATCAGTATTTCAACTACCCTAATAGAACAGTCACTACAGTAATTTCTGTAATTCAGTTAACTGAGAATCCGGATAACTAAGGTTCCACTGTAGTGAAGTTAGTAGGCTTAATTTAGTAATTTTTATCTGGGATCACGCTTGTCTAAAGGCATCAGTTTGTAAGTCAGTTAATCAGTAGAAAATTCTGTTCAATAACATTTTTTTAAAGTCCAAGTAGCAAAACTTGCTTTTTTGTTCTTGGACTAACACAAATATGCTATAAGTTTGTAAATTGGGCTATATCATGATATCGCCCTAACCATAGTCTTGTGATCAGGCAGTATGTGAAATATAAACCTGTGATTTCCTTTGATCTGAGGTGTCAAAGTGGTATAAACACTTTATGTGGGTATCATCCTCTGAAAGTTCTATAATATTGCTTGTATGCATGTTTTTGTCTGTCTGTGTATTTGTGTGTATGTTTGGAGACTCCTCTTAGTGTGCTCATACATATAGCAGGAATATCACAGTTGTAAGAGGTTTACAGTTGGTACACATGTACCGGATCCTATTTTTGTTTACTCTTATGCCTGTGTTGATTATACTGTCATATGATAGCGTTTGCATGGTAGGGCTTTTGTAGGAAAGGAGTCATAGGTACTTCTGTCAAGGCCTTCTACTTGCTTTTATTATGTGATCAAACTTTGCTTATATGCCGCCATGGTTTAGAATATAGTTGTAGTGGCTTTATCCCTAATTCAGTGTATGAACTTAAGAGATACACTTATATCTTATTCATCCTAGCTTAAAAACTGGCTGTACAGGTGATTATGAATACCACAAGTAAAAGTACTACTGGAAATCTGCGTTTTACTACTGTAGTATACATAGATGACTGAGACAAGTAGGCTGGCACAGAAACTACTAACCTCCGAGTTCATTTTGGGCATACAGTACCTTTGTAGTCACCACAAACCAAAAACACATAACATCATACAGTACAATAGTACTGTACAATAGGGATCACAAAGGTGTAGGCATGGCCCACGAAAAAAGCATCACCCAAAAACCAGCCTCAGTTTTTCCTGACGATGGTGAGACAGTATTGGTTAGGTAAAACTAAACTCAAACAAGCTTTCAGATTGACCCAAAATGCTTTCAACAAGTTGCTATGGAATTTTTTTTTAAATGTTAAACAGAATTTTCTACTGACTGATGATACCTTCAGACAAACGTAACTCAATAACAGCTAAGGATACGGGCTTGATTTTTTCACTGTTCGACATCGCAGCATACCGCAGTATGTGTAATGCATTCTTCATGGACTTACCAGTGTCCTCCTTTGTGTCCCATTCATCTTGGCTGACAGCAAAAGGCATCAATTTGGCAATAGTATGTGATGGCTTCCCTTCATAACAGAAATTATCCATATTTTTCATAGTGGCTACTTTGGTTGCAAAGGTGCTTTTTGAACAGTTCTTGATTCGTAATGGTATGTAACAGGTTGAACGTAGCTGAAAACAAAGCGTAATGGATATTTCACTTTTCAGACGATAATTGGTAGCTGGGGCTCAGGGTGCCGTTTCTTTCCTTTGATGCGGTATGCATGGGTTCACCAGTCATAATAATTTTTAAAAGTTAACAAACAAGTACACAAAAAATTGGAATTTTCAACTAGAGTAGGGACCATAGCACTTCAATAAAAAGTACTGAAACAAGTTGGAGTAGTCCATGATATTAATCACAGTAAAACATTAAGAACACAGGATATAACACTTCTTATTGTTTAATATCATGCACTACTCCAACTTGTTTCAGTACTTTTTATTGATGTGCTATGGTCCCTACTCTAGTTGAAAATTCCTTTTTTTGTGTACTTGTGTCAATACCATCATGTCTAGCCTCCCTCCTAGCCCAATATAAACTCAGCTACACTTTGAAAGGACACTATTTCCGGACAAATTCAATTATGGTCTGATACCTGCTGTAATTGACCAGGAATTGTCTGGTGTCTAGACGTTGTTTTCACACACTGTTGCAGTACATTAGATAAGAAAACGGTAAAGCATAATTTATTTAATTATGTCAGTGGCAAAATTTCTTATACCACTATGCAGTAGTTCACTGTGGTATAAATAATATCTATACAAAAGCAGCCAAGCTGTAAAAAGGGGTGTGGCCTCAAAAAAAGCCAGGGTGAAAAATGTGAAATCAAAGGTGGCGGCCAAGAAATGGCTATGATTATAGATTAATGGAAAAAATTTAATTCAGGTGAATTTGTGTTGCCTTCTCCTAGGATTCAGCACAAAATTCACCTGAATTATCGTTATTAAAATTTTACCATTAACCTACCATCACAGCCATTTCTTGGCTGCCACCTTGGATTTCACATCTTTTTCACCCTACCTTTTTTAGAGGCCGCACCCTTTTTTGACAGTTTGGCTGTTTTTGTATAGATATCACTTCTTTTTGTATTTGTATACTCCAAAGCCAGCCTGTGGCCAGCTTTGTAGTTCTTTTACTTGTCTTTTTCTGCAGAAAGGAGAAGACATCAAGGCCTGAATTCTATAGATACTTTTTTATAATGATGCATTTTTTACACTGTACGAAGATTATCGCATGTCCTCTCTCCTACAGGTAGACTACTTTGTAGCAGAAATCTCCACAGGGTAACTTGTTTTTAGTTGAAATCTACAGGGTGACTTGTTTGTTGCTAAACTCTCTACAGGGTGACTTGTTTGTTGCTAAACTCTCTACAGGGTGATTTGTTTGTAGCTGAACTCTCTATAGGGTGACTTGTTTGTTGCTAAACTCTCTACAGGGTGATTTGTTTGTAACTGAATTCTCTATAGGGTGACGAAATTTGAAGGTGCGTATCTCAGTAATGGATGGGCGGAATCACCTCAAATTTGGAATGGGAGGTGCCCTACCCTGAAGGTTTCCACAGCAAAAATGATTAATTTCTATCCTGCCATTATCGAGCTACGGATACGTGAAAATGGTGTTTTCTTGGTTCCTGTAAAATACATACTTGTCTGTCGTGCGCCCACACTAGCTGTACTTGGCCGCACGACACACTATCATGTGTCTTGATCTAATCCAAAACAGCCAAGCTGTAAAAAAATGTGTGTGGCCCCTTAAAGGCTGTGATGAAAAAAGATGTGAAATCTGAGGTGGTGGCCAAGAAATGGTTGTGATGGTAGGATAATGGTAAAAATTTTAATAACAGCAATTCAGGTGAATTTGGTGCCGCTTGTGGGGGGCCGCACTCTTTTTTTACAGCTTGGCTGTTTTGGATTAGATATCACTTCTTTATTGTATTTGTACATCCCAAAGCCGGCCAATGGCCGACTTCAAGGCCTTTTTTACATATCTTTTTTTTCTTTACCACAGGAAGAAGAAAAGTAGTTAGGGTACCAAGACCTTTTTTGTGCACTTTTGGATAAAAGCATGAAACTTGCCACATAGTTTGTAGGTATCATAAAGGTTGTTTTTTGATAGGGAGCCACCTCAGATTTGACCTTTGGTGACTTTTACACCCAATTTAATGCTTAAAAATGGTCAGTTTTTCATCTGTCCCACCTATAAATGGTTAAAAATTCACAAACTTAGTGTTCTTGCTCTGAAGAGCACATTGACATTTACAGAAAGTCCATAGCGTTTACTATTCCAAAGTTATAGCCATTTATAAGAGCAAAAAGTAGTCTTATTTTCTCCCACCCACACACATCATGCAATATGGTACTTATACATAGTGCAGATTGTATTTCCAACATAATAATTAGATGCTAAGTTAGATATATGATATAATTTACAATTGTAAGTGGCCACCTGTGTTAAGAGACCACGTCTCTATAAAGACATAGAACGTACATTGTACAATAAAATGCACTACATACTTGTCTACATAAGATAGAACACTTGGCTAAAATGGTACTGATGCCTATGGAATATAAAATAGCCAGTAGCTACACTTAAGCATGCAGTATGTGTTTAGTTGTCACCCTGTAACAATGCCCCATTCTATATGTATCCTTAAGCTGTATATACATTATATCAAGCATTGTGTTGATGTGTCATGATTGGTAGTACAGGGAACTAGCATTAAGCAGTGCTTACTAACCTGGTGATCAATATGTGCAAGTAGTATGACACTGTTTGGCTAGTGGTATTAATTTTTATGCTGCTATTGTAAATAAAGTGCCAATCCTTTTACTATCTTATTGCAACCCTATTGACATCACACAGTAAAATACAAATAAGAATTAAGAGAACTACTAGGTTACTACTTTCCAGACAATATTTTAAAATGCACAACATAATAAATAAGTCACGCTACTTCAATTTTGGACAAATGTTATGATTTTAAAACCTGCACCATGACCAGTACCTGTATATCATATGTACGTATGAGCAATAAATCAATTTTACTTAGTTAAGTTGCTTGACGTGTAGAATTTTCCTATTATCTACTGGGTTATAACTTAGTTATCACCCACATCTTGCTCAAAAAGATGTGTGGGGATGTTGGATTGTCAAGCAATATCAAACAGACAAAAAGTCTTATATCATTGGGACAGCAAACAGTGTCAGATTACAGATGTATTCTGGATTAGATGTAGGTGTTGAATCAGAGAGGTTTCACAGCTTTATTGTTATTGTTATTAGAGCTTTACAGTGACCAGCACTGAAAGTCTGACAGCAACATGTGCTGCAGCCTTAGGATTACCTAACCTAACAAACTGGAACTAGAGACTTAAAGATTACTTAACCTACAGTAGCTACAATAAGGTGAAACAGAAATTGGGACAAAGAAAGGAGAAAAAATCCCTCCTACCCCATGATTTGAACTTTAATAAATTTAATAAGAGCAATACTTATATAGTATGATATGCACTAGTATACTGAGTTGCTATTCAAATATGTGGAAAATCACCCATATGGGTGCATGTGAAATAATTAGAATTTTAATGTTTAGTGAGTTGCTAATAAAAGCAGGGCACAGTTTTGAAAATATTTCAAGATTTTTTTGTAATTTAAGGTATTGAGAATGGCTTAAAACCATCAACAAGTAGATTAGCACTATAAGGTTTGCCATTAAATATTCTAGGTGTCGAATACGCCCATGTCGGTAATTTTCCAAAATTCGGTCACATTTATATTCTTCAGTGATAGATACTAAACATTAGTGACACTATATATTTGCAAGTTCATATCAAGACACACGGTAGTGTGTCGTGCGGCCCAAGAAGCCGGCGCGCACACCCGTGAGTATATTGACAGGAAGAACGAAAACGTCATTTTCACACCTTTGTATCTCAGTGATCACTTATCCGATTGGAACCAAATATGCTACACAGTTGCCCACCAGCCAGGGGAGTCTACATTCCAAATTTGAAGGAAATCGCTCCTGCCATTTCCGAGATACGAGCTGCCAAAGTTTTGTTTTTTTTTCTTCGTTTTTTTTCTTCTTCGTCTTTTCGCACACTTGCAAAAATTGCTATAACAAGCAAACGCGTACTCCGATCGCCATGAAATTTGGCTCACAGAAAGGGAGTCCAACGGCGAATGCTAGCATCAAATTTGGTACAAATTCGATGAATGGTTCAGGAGTTATGACCGATTATTCGCGTAAAACAAGATCGATTTGTTCACGCCTACAGGGTAAACCGCTTCATGGAATGAGTTGAAAATTGCTATGTAGATGGAGTAACCATCGTAGGAGTGCCTTTTGGTGGTTTGAAAGGAATCGAGATAAAGACCATGGAGATATGACACAAAACCCAACCTGTGTCACAATTACGCGATCGATTTTTACGAATAAAAAAGTATTAGTTTTCACGCCTACTAGGCAAACCACTTAGAGCAATGAGCTGAAAATCGGTGTATAGCTGGAATAATCTTCATAGAAAGTCCTTGTAGTAGTACAGAAGAATCGTACTATGCTCATGCATATGAGTCTTACAATTATAAAATATAATAATAAAAAACCACTGAGTTATGATTCTAAAGCCAACTCCGTGTAGCAAATGCGAGATCGAGATACTCTAATAGAACAGTCACCCTAATAGAGCATTCGGCTAATTTATTTACTCCATTATAGAATTTTATTACATCACAAGTTATTCTGTAGGGAGTTCAGCTGCAAACAGTTAATCTTATAGACAGTTCAGCAAGAAGCAAGTCACCATTTGGAGAGTTAAGCAAATATATCACTATAGAGATTCAGAACATTACAAGTCACACTGAAGAAAGTTCAGCTATGAACAAGTCATGCACCCTGTAGAGAATTCAGCTACAATTAAGTCACTCTCTAGAGAATTCAGCTACACAGAATTCAGCTACACACAAGTCACTGTGGAGAGAGTTCAGCTACAAACAAATTACCCTGTAGAGAGATCAGCTACAAATAAAACACTTTGCAGAGTGTTCAGCTACAACAAATCAACCTTTAGAGCGATCAGCAATGAACAAATCAACACAAATCTACCTGTAGAGAGATAAGCTAGAAACAAATCACCCTGTAGAGAGTTCAGCTACAAAAAATCACCCTGTAGAGACATCAACTAGAAACTAGACACAATGTAAGGAGTTCAGCTACAAGCAATCACTCTATAGAGAGTTCAGCTAAAACAAATCAACCTGTAGGGAGATTATCTAGAAACAAATCAACCTGCAGAGAGATCAGCTACAAACAAATCAGCTTGTAGAGAGATCAGTTACACACAAATCAACCTGTAGAGAGATAAGCTAGAAACAAATCACCCTGTAGAGAGTTCAGCTAAAACAAATCAATCTGCAGAGAAATCAGCTACAAACAAATCACCTTATAGATACTTCAGCTACAAACAAATTACCTTGTAGAGAGATCGACTACAAACAAATAACTTGCAGAGAGATCAGCTACACACAAATCAACTTGTATAGAGATCAGCTACAAACAAATCACCCTGTAGAGAGATCAGCTACAAACTAGACACAATGTAAGGAGTTCAGCTACAAGCAAATTACCCTGTAGAGAGTTCATCTACAAACAAATCAACCTGTAGAGCAATCTGCTAGAAACAAATCACCCTGAAGAGAGGTCAGCTACAAACAAAACACTTTGCAGAGAGTTCAGCTACAAACAAATCAACTTTTAGAGTGATCAGCAACAAACAAATCAACCTGTAGAGAGATCAGCTACAAACAAATCAGCTTGTAGAGAGACTAGTTACACACAAATCAACCTGTAGAGAGATAAGCTAGAAACAAATCACCCTGTAGAGAGTTCAGTTACAAGCAAAACACCCTGTAGAGAGTTCAGCAACAAAGAAACCACCATGTAGAGAGTTCAGCTGCAAACAAATCACCTTATAGAGAGTTCAGCTACAAATAAATTACCCTGTAGAGAGATCGGCTACAAACAAATCAACCTGTAGAGAGATCAGCTAGAAACTAGACACAGTGTAAGGAGTTCAGCTACAAGTCAACCTGCAGAGAGATCAGCTACAAACAAATCACCTTATAGACAGTTCAGCTACAAACAAATTATCCTGTAGAGAGATCGGCTACAAATTAATCAACCTGCAGAGAGATCAGCTACACTCAAATCAACTTGTAGAGAGATTAGCTACAACCAAATCACCCTGTAGAGAGATCAGCTAGAAACTAGACACAATGTAAGCAGTTCAGCTACAATCAAATCACCCTTTAGTGAGTTCAGCTACAAACAAATCAACCTGCAGTGAGATCACCTACAAAAAAGCACCTTGTACAGAGTTCAGCTACAAACAAATTACCCTGTAGAGAGATCGGCTACAAACAAATCAACCTGTAGAAAGATCAGCTACACACAAATCAACTTGTAGAGAGATCAGCTACAAACAAATCACCCTGTAGAGAGATCAGCTAGAAACTAGACACAATGTAAGGAGTTCAGCTACAAGTAAATCACCCTGTAGAGAGTTCAGCTAAAACAAATCAACCTGCAGAGAGATCAGCTACAAACAAATCACCTTATAGACAGTTCAGCTACAAACAAATTACATTGTAGAGAGATCGGCTACAAATTAATCAACCTGCAGAGAGATCAGCTACACACAAATCAACTTGTAGAAAGATCAGCTACAAACAAATTACCCTGTAGAGAGATCAGCTAGAAACTAGACACAATGCAAGGAGTTCAGCTACAAGCAAATCACCCTTTAGTGAGTTCAGCTACAAACAAATCAACCTGCAGTGAGATCACCCACAAAAACACACCTTGTACAGAGTTCAGTTACAAACAAATTACCCTGTAGAGAGATCAGGTAAAAGAATTCACCTTGTAGAGAGTTCAGCAACAAAGAAACCACCATGTAGAGAGTTCAGCTGCAAACAAATCGCCCAGTAGAAAGATCAGCTAGAAGAAGTCACCTTGTAAAGAGTTCAGCTACAAAGAAACCATCATGTACAGAGTTCAGCTACAAAGAAACCACCATGTAGAGTGTTTAGCTGCAAAAAATCACCTGTAGAGAGTTCAGCTAGAAACAAATCACCCTATAGAGAGATCAGCTAGAAGAGGTCACCTTGTAGAGAGTTAAGCTACAAAGAAACCATCACATAAAGAGTTCAGCTGCAAATAAATCACTTGTAGAGATTTCAGCTACAAATAAATCCCCCTGTAGAGGGATCAGCTAGAAGAAGTCACCTTGTAGAGAGTTCAGCTACAAAGAAACCATCATGTAGAGAGTTCAGTTGCAAACAAATCACCCTGTAGAGAGATCAGCTAGAAGAAGTTAACTTGTAGATAGTTCAGCTACAAACAATTCACCCTGTAGAAAGATCAGCTAGAAGAAGTCACCTTGTAGAGTGTTCAGTTACAAAGAAACCATCATGTAGAGAGTTCAGCTGCAAACAAATCACTCTGTAGAGAGTTCAGCTACAAAGAAACCGCCATGTAGAGAGTTCAGCCTCAAACAAACCACCTTGTAGAGAATTCAACTGCAACAAATCACCCTGTAAAGAAGAAGTTACCTTGTAGGGAGTTCAGCTACAAAGAAACCACCATGTAGAGAGTTTAGCAGCAAACAAATCACCTGTAGAGAGTTCAGCTAGAAACAAATCACCCCATAGAGAAATCAGCTGGACGAAGTCACCTTGTAGAGAATTCTGCTACAAAGAAACCATCATTTAGAGAGTTCAGCTGCAAACAAATCACCCTGTAGAGAGTTCAGCTACATAAAAATCACCCTGTAGAGAGTTCAGCTAGACGAAGTCACCTTGTAGAGAGTTCAGCTACAAAGAAACCATCATGTAGAGAGTTCAGCTACAAAGAAACCACCATGTAGAGAGTTTAGCTGCAAACAAATCACCCTGTAGATAGACCAGCTAGAAGAGGTCACCTTGTAGAGAGTTCAGCTACAAAGAAACCATCCTGTATATAGTTCAGCTACATTTCAAGTCACCCAGTAGAGAGATCAGCTGCAAAAAAATATCCTGTGGGGAATAATGGGCATGTAATAAATATATGTATATAATTTGTATAATTACTAATAAAATCAAAAATAATTGAAGTATTACAAATCTTCTTTAAGTTCTTTTCTTCTTCCTGTGGTAAAGAAAAAAACACATGGGTTAAAAAAGCCCCAAAGCCAGCCATAGGCCAGCTTTGCAGTATACAAATACAAAAAGAAGTGATATCTAATCAAAAACAGCCAAGCTGTAAAAAAAGGTGCGGCCCCCAAAAAGTTCATGGTGAAAAAAGATGTGAAAGGTCTTGGCACCAAATTCACCTGAATTGTCGTTGTTAAAATGTAACCATTAACCTACCATCACAGCCATTTCTTGGCCGCCACCTTGGATTTCACATCTTTTTTCACCATGGCCTTTTTGGGGGCCGCACCTTTTTTTACAGCTTGGCTGTTTTTGATTAGATAAAATCTACAGCAGAAATTTCTGCAATTGCAAGCTACAAAACACAAACAATCATCTTCACTATGATGATTCAATAAAGTAGAATCCAGAAAGCTTAGTCAAGATGTGTGAATTCATACAAAAACATATAGCTGAAGTTTAATGAATGAAGAAATTGCAAAATTCACACAAATTGTACAGTACCTCATACATACACCCGCCATTAAATTCAGAATAATGACCCACATGGGCATGTAACCCATGGCAGTTGATTGATCTATCCCTAAGTATCATGCCTATTTAACATGGCAAATTGTTATACAGAATAAATACACTTTATGTAACAACTTTAAAACATCGTGTAGAACCAGGTGTCCTATGGACCTTCAGCACTTGTGCTGTAAAGCCTTAATAAATTATACTAATGTCCATTTGGTTCCACATAGGGTACTTTGAGATAATAAGTCTCTCTCTAGAGTTCCTATGGATACATATACATGAAATTGACAAGGAGAAAACATCATGGCTGCCTGGCAGACTCCTGTAAGCATTTGAGTGTTAATCGGATGGCTGCAGGCTCGAGGCTACCTAAATCATGCTAGTCATGGATTTTTTCTCCTTTCTCTACCTTTTCAAACACACCTTATGTAATCACTTTCAACAGGCTGTAAGACCAGGTGTTCTACAGACCTTCAGCACTTGTGCTGTAAAGCCTTATTAAAAAAATAAAAGTATTGAAAAAGTAAACCTTCTTTCTGTACATATTTCAAAATTGTGTGTGGGTGGGAGACAATAGTAAATCATAGTAGGTTTAGAATGGAGTATGCTATAGACTTCTGTAAAACCAACTTATTCTTTAGGGCAAAAGCTTTAATTTGATACCAAGTTTGCAGATTTTGGATCATACAAACATGAAATAGAGACAAAACTGACAGTTTTTGAACATTAAATTACCTGTAAAGGTCAATTCTGAGGTGGCTCCCTATCGAAAAATAATCTTTGACACGCACACACACACACCACAAGCAAGTGATATTTGGCATGAGTTTATTTGCATACTGTAGTTCTACACACTAAGATGTTATAATACAATGATTGCCTTATCTACTAACATGCTATGCAGGTTTGCACAAGTAAATATGTAGGACACTTTCCTGTCTTTTTATAATTGTGGACTCTTAATGTTACAGTCCTAACATTCCTATGCAACATACGTTTTACACACTTAAAACTTGCAATGCTAAATATGAATAAATGAAAGAGGGAAGTATTGTGCAGTAGTGTACTATGTACATGTATGTCTTGTATCTCCACAAATTTTGTGTTTCAATTTTTGTAAGTATATCAAAAGTTACTAATTTGATGGTAACAGATAATTGTTTGAATGTTAGTATCACCATGTAGCTGAACACCAAAATTGTTGCTGCTCTGTTAGCATTTTGTGTGCTTTATTAGAAAGTTTCTAAAAATAATTATGCTATACATGTTGTACGTATATGGTGGTCATGCATGCAACTTCATCAATATGGACTGTTAGTTATCTAGACACCCAGTGGTTATACGGTATAACCACTGGGTGTATACTGGATACTGCATTATACCATTTATACTGGATGTATCACTGCATTTGACTGCAGTTGACATGCCGTTTGATGTGTAGCAATATTTGTCATAACTAATGATTTAATAAATTAATGTGCACGTTTACTGCATATTATAGTTTTGACTCTTACATTAGTACTGTATAGTAGAAATCCCCCAAAGAAAGTCACACTGACATTCTTCCATTAAAAATCATTGTGGAAATATTGTACAGTACCACTCAAATATAACTTCACAGTGCACAGTCTGAATCATGTAGTTCAGTACACTGAATGTAGCTGCTGTGGCATATGTGGTGTAAAAATTGCAGAAGCTTAGTTGTAAAGCATTGTTACTAGCAACTTTGTAACTATTGTAACTTAGTTACAATAGTTACAAAGTTGTAACTTAGTAACATACGTAACGTAACGTAACTTAGTTGTAACTTAGTAACGTAATGTTGTAACGTATACATCCCTTGTAACTTAGTTACAAGGGATGTATACGTAACTAGTTATACTGTAACTTAGGTTAAAAAATAACTATACTTAAACTTTGTTTCTAGTGTAATTTGTATCTAATCCAAAACAGCCAAGCTGTAAAAAAGAGACCAAATTCACCTGAATTGTTGTTATTAAATTTTTACCATTAACCTACCATCACAGCCATTTTTTGGCCGCCACCTTGGATTCCACATTTTTTTCACCATAGCCTTTTTGAGGGCCGCACACTTTTTTTACAGCTTGGCTGTTTTGGATTATATTTCACTTCTTTTTGTATTTGTATACCCCAAAGCCGGCCTATGGCCGGCTTTGGGGCTTTTTTAACCAATCTTTTTTTTTTCTTTACCACAGGAAGAAGAAAAGATGAAGCAGATGTTAAATACTTTACATTTATTACAGAACTCTCTACATGGTGGTCTCTTTGTAACTGAACACTCTACAAGGTGACTTCTTCTAGCTGATTTCGCTACAGGGTAAATTGTTTGTAGCTGAACTATCTACAAGGTAACTTCCTCTAGCTGATCTCTCTACAGGGTGATTTGTTTGTAGCTGAACTCTCTACAGGGTGATTTGTTTGCAGCTGAACTCTCTACATGATGGTTTCTTTGTAGCTGAACTCACTACAAGGTGACTTCTTCTAGCTGATCTCTCTACAGGGTGATTTGTTTCTAGATGAACTCTCTACAGGGTGACTTGCCTGTAGCTGAATTGTCTATCAGATTAACTGTTTGTAGCTGAATTCCCCACAGAATAACTTGCAATGTAATATAATTCTATAATGGACTAAGTTATAAACGTATAGCTGAATGCTTTATTAGGGTGAATGTTCTATTAGAGTATCTCGATCTCGCATTTGCTATACGTAGTTGGCTTTCGAGTCATAACTCAGTGGTTTGTAATCCGATTCTTCTGTACTACTGCAAGGATTGTCTATGATGATTATTCCAGCTACATACCGATTTTCAGCTCATAGCTCTAAGTGGTTTGTCTGGTAGACGTAAAAACTAATAGTTTTTTTTATTCATAAAAATCGATCACGTAATTTTGACACAAGTTGGGTTTTGTGTCATATCTCCATGGTCTTTATCTCAATTCCTTTCAAACCACAAAAATTCACTCCTGCGATGGTTACTCCATCTACATTTCAATTTTCAACTCATTCCTCCAAGGGGTTTATCCTGTAGGCGTGGCAGACCTTCGACCTTATTTTACGCAAATAATTGGTCGTAGCTCCGTGAATGTTCATCGGATTCCTACCAAAGTTGGTATTACGATCCGTCTTAATGAGCCCTTTAAGTGTGCGAAATTTCAGCCTGATCTGAACACGCATTCGTGTTTTATGGCAGATTTTGCGAAGTGCGAAATGAAGAAGATCTTCAAAGAAGAAAAAAGCGAAGAAATTAAAATAAAACTTTTTTTCGCTCGTATCTTGGAAATGGCTGGAGTGATTTTCTTCAAATTTGGCATGTAGACTCCCCTAACTGGCCAGCACTTCTGTAGCAAATTTGGTTCCAATCGGATTAGGGATCACAGAGCTACATAAGTGTGAAAATTTTGTTTTCTTTCTTCCTGTTAATATACTCACGGTGTGGCGCGCCGGCTTATTGGGCTGCACGACACACTACCGTGTGTCTTGATGTACATTTAAAGGAGGATGGAAAAATACAAATTTGTAGTAATTAAGTGAGGTCTGCATGATATATAATAATTATGTTATGTAGTTTGTGTATAATGTAGTTACATAGTACACATATGTACTACACAGCTGCAGGTGATTGTGATTGTGGATCATCAGATAATGATGATGACCTCTCAGCAGGAGTAGTAGTTGCTATCACATTAGTAGTCACATTTATTATCACACTTGTTGTTGCTACATTGATCAGTGTCATCATTACCAGAATGTATGATAAACGTCAACTCAAGAAAATTGTTAGGACAAATAACAATAAGAACAATGGTACTCAAGATAACAGTCAGTTTGTTCTAACGGGTCAAGATGTGGAAATGGATACTAATCCATCTTATGCTATTATGAACAAAGATGCTATCAAAATGGATACTAACCCAGCTTATGCTGTTACTAAGTGACTGAAGTATACATACATCATTTTGATGATGCTGGTGTCCTGAGAGACTATGTTTTGTATCCCTTTTTAATTTTTCTTTAGATTTATTATGTTTGTGAATATGTGTGTAGATTATGATGCAGAAGCTTTCATGCAGTATGTATAATATTATGATGGTCTTGTCTTCATATTTTAGTAAAGTTTTGTGTTAAAATTAAAAACAATGATTGATTTTTGTATGAATTAATTGATGAACTAATGGAGAATATCATGATACAGTGCAAGTGTGTTGTGTACTTTTACATGAAAACTAACAATAGTCTATCTGTCACTGCCATCATAATGTTACATCATTCTAATGGATGGGCAGAAAACTATTATGTGTTCAGTCAACATCCTTCAGAGGTCGCCTGTACCTGCAGATATACTAGTAGACATTTAATCCCTATATCAGTCTATACCATGACATGACTGAATTAGGGATTAAATGTCCACTATTATATCTGCAGGAGGCAACTTCCCTTGTTTCCCTACTTTTTTCTGTGATCTTAATTGAACTTAAAATTCCTAATTTTTCCTTATACTGGTTTCATTGCTTACTTTTTTTGTGACATTATTATGACTGGTGAACATGCACATACTGCATCAAAAAGAAAGGATTACGTCAGAGTTAATTTTCATCTGAATGTGTGCCCCAACTATCAATTACTGACTTGTTTTCTTCAGCAGTTTGTGACCTAAATGTAATGTAATAGTGTGAAATCAAAACAAAACAAAATCCTGTATACATGAACATGTGTTATATGAGAGCACTGTATGATACCAACAAAGCCAACTTCGCTGATTTGATTATTGGGTGTGCCTAACATTAGTATAAAATGGTAGAATTCAAAATCATTTGGTTTAGGAAATTTATCGAAGTTTCACTTGTGATGGTTAAACTGCCTCTATGAAAGGAGGTAATAAATTTTGCTAATGCAAACAGTGTATGATAAGTACATTATTTGCAGTGTTGGGAGTAACGCATTATGTAATATTATTACTTTTGTGGTAACTAAGTAATATAACAAAATGCGCTATAAAAACAGGTAATATAACAGTTACTTTACTTACAAATGTAACGTGTTACCTAAGTAATATAGTCAGGGACAGTTTTATAGCGCACACCCTTATGATTCGTGTGGGTGATAATAATTACAAATACTGTATTATTTTATGGCTTTTTATATTGGCAAAACTTCGCTTCTTAAATCACCCTCACAGCATTCAAAAGCAGTTTTTTTTTTCTTTCTTTTTGGTCTTCGACTTACAGCTAGGCTGAAGTTGCAATTCCAGAGAACCTGAAACCCCCTCTGAAAATTTGTAGATTTGCCCCTGATAGTTACTGTAACGACTTTAATATTAGCTACATAATATTATTACCACAAGTAACGAAGTTACTAATCTCGGTTGTGATCCACTGAGTAATGCCTAGCCACAACAAAGTAATGAAGCTTACTGAATGAAACTTACTTATAACCAAGATTTGCACATTGCCCAACAATGAAATTATGTCATGTGATAAGGTGGTAGTTTCACACATGACAGCTAAAGGCTGTAGACACAAAGTAATATAATATGTAATATTATTATAGTTACTTTATTTTTGGGTAATATGTAACTGTAACTAAATAGTTCTGTAGCAAGTAATATGTAACTAGTTACTTATAAAAAGTAACTGTCCCAACACTGATTATTTGGAACTTTTGTCTAAGTGAGTAGTAAGCAGTCCAATCCATTTACACATTGGTAATTGTTACTTTATGAAACCACTACATGTATGCAATTTCTTGTCAACAGCAACTGATACTGAGGTATACGTTATAGTTGTAAATGTCACTGTAGCTTAACAATATACCACACGTTCACAAAGTTTGCACTAGTAGTGGACAAGAGATGATGGGCAAATTGTGATACGGCCTCTTAATGTCTAGTACGAGAGATAGAGTAACCTGACTGCTAAAATAGTGTCAAATCTACCAATATCGCCTTCCTTTATGTGGACATCTTAAGTTTTATGGAAGTCTTCATCCTGACCTGGCAAGTTGCCAAAAAGTTTATCAAAATAAAAGTGGCTGCTTTATTAAAGTAACTTGATCTATGAAATAAGGCCATTCTGAAATAAGCGCATTAAATTTCTCTCCCCATTTCTACTACACTGCACAGAAATATTTATGATTCTACATCCATATTAGCAATGTCAAACAATTGGGAAATTTTTGGTTTTTATTGACTTGCCACGGAGTACCATGCTATTCAAGGTATGGTACAATGCAGTATTCAAAGTTAATTGTACAGTGCTCCCTTGATTATCTGACCCCTTTGGGACCAAGACATATTCAGATGATCAAAAAGTGAAAGCCCATTCATTTATAAATCATTATTATACAGATCCCTGTAAAAATACTCTAATAGAACATACATCTTAGACGAAATACTCTAACAAAGCAGTCGTTTCTATTGTTTAGATAACCAAGCATTCGGATAAGGCCTTCAACTATGCAGATTGCAGACAATCATTAAAATAGTTTTGATGTTTTATCACAGTTTCTCACAGCATTACATTTAGCTAGTGATAGTGAGTGCTTCCCTCACATTCACCAGTTGATGTGCACACAATGATTGTCAAGTAAGACACTCAGAGCACTCAACTAATCAACAGTTGCAGTTTAAATTGTATACACCATAATCATAATAGGAAACTGAGGAAGGATTATAGGGACCCGCCGATTATGCTCATTATTTTACCTATTATGCTATGCTGCACTGCTCAAAATTTACCTATTATGCTCAAATTAATTCTCAATATGTGACTGGATTTTGGAAAAACGATCCAAATCGCACATTAGAAGTTCCGAGATAAACGGTTTTAAAGAATTGAAGCCAGCATAACTCTCCAAGGATAGCAAGCACGCGTATGAAATTTACACAAAAGATGCATCAATCTGTTACCTTTCAAGTCACTTCCAGTACTTGTAGCTGCTTGTACAGTTTCCCGCCAAATAAGATAGAAAATCTGAGCAGTTGGACGAGCGAAGTAGTATCACGAGTGCTCACAAAGGGGTGGAGGTCGGGGGGGGGTGGAGGTCGGGGGGTGGAGGTCGGGGGGTGGAGGTCGGGGGGTGGAGGTCGGGGGGTGGAGGTCGGGGGGTGGAGGTCGGGGGGTGGAGGTCGGGGGGTGGAGGTCGGGGGGTGGAGGTCGGGGGGTGGAGGTCGGGGGGTGGAGGTCGGGGGGTGGAGGTCGGGGGTGGAGGTCGGGGGGTGGAGGTCGGGGGGTGGAGGTCGGGGGGTGGAGGTCGGGGGGTGGAGGTCGGGGGGTGGAGGTCGGGGGGTGGAGGTCGGGG